>NW_017672734.1:90191-119735 GCF_001879085.1 Nicotiana attenuata | reverse complement strand
TATATATATAAGTAGTCGATATCCCTGTCGGGCGGCATGGCCGAAAGATCTGCCAGAAATACATCTGGAAAGTCCCTCACTACCGGAACTGACTCAAAGGTAGAAGTATCAAAACGACATCTCTCACATAAGCTAGATATGCATCACACCCCTTCTCAACCATCCGTTGAGCCTTTAAAAATGAAATAGCTCTGCTAGGAAAATAATCCAAGGTACCTCTCCACTCTAACCGCGGTAATCCTGGCATAGACAGTGTCATGGTCTTTGCATGACAATCAAGAATAGCATAATGGGGCGATAACTAGTCCATGCCCAAAATAATATCAAAGTCTACCATATCGAGCAATAATAAATCAGCTCTGGTCTCAAAACCATTAAGAACAATCAAGCACGAGTGGTACACACGATCAACAATAACAGAATCTCCCACGGGTGTAGACAGATAGACAGGAGAACTCAAAGAATTATGGGATACACCCAAATACAGTGCAAAATAAGATGACACATAGGAAAAGTTGAGCATGGATCAAATAAGACTGATGTATCTCTACGACAGATCGGAAAAATACTTGTAATGATTGAGTCGTATGCAATTGCCTTCGTTCGAGGAGGAAGAGCATAATATCTGGCTTGGCCTCCCCCTCTAGGGAGACCTCTACCCGCCCAACCTCCACCTCGAGCAGGCTGAGCAGGTGGAGTGGTAGTTGGTGCTATAACCATAGCCTGAGGACCCAATGGAGCACGTGGTGCCTGAGAAGTCTATGGAGGTGAACCCCTTGCGAGTTTGGGGCATTCCCTCACCGTAAGACGAGTGTCCCCACACTCAAACTAAGCTCTCGGAGGATGTGGCTAGTGTGGCTGGCTCAGGCTTGATCGGCTGAACTAACCGCTGAAAGCACCCCGCGTAAGAGGTATGTTAGACACTGGCAATGCATAATAGAAAGCCTGGGGCCTAGGAGTGGCTGGGATACCGCTGGCGGCTGGAAGTGCTGAATGAACAGGGTGACTCACATAGACCCTACCATGACAAGTTGTAGCTGGGGCATGAGTACTACTATATGTGCCAGACTCTCGAGACCTCTTGGCCTCCCTCTCCTCCCTCTCCCGAGTCAGAATACCCTCCAACCTCCTAGCGATCCCCTCAACCTGCTGGTATACGATGTCTGTTTCCAACTCTCGGGCCATACTAAGTCTGATGTTTGTGGTTGAGCCCCTCGATAAATCAACAGACCCTCTCTCTAACAGTAGCGACCAAGGCTAGAGTATGCCTAGCCAAGTAATTGAACCGAACCGCATACTCCAAATAGTTTTTAAATTCATCATATGTGTAAAATTATATTTCAAGTTAAAACAAAATTTTAGGTTACATATATTTATTCCATAAAAAGAACATTAATGATTAAAAAAATTAGAACATAAAGTAAAAAGGGTTAGTATAATTGTCGATGCCCCCTTTTTTTAAATGCGAAATCGTGTATGACATTTGGGCGGACAACTCTTTTCCTTTTGGGAATTGGGTTTGCAATTTAGAAGAGTCGCCACCTAATGATTAAGTGCATTAGGACACTAAAAAATTCAAAAGAGAAGAAGAACCAGAGAATGGGTAAGGGCTTGAAATTATCTCGGGGGGAAGGTGTTAGGCACCCCCCAAGATCCACTAGTATCTGCATTTTCTGCATTGCATAAGGCTACTATTTAGCCTTCCGAGGTTAAGCTCTACCTCCATCCGCATTTTTGGTGTTGCATAAGGCTACTATTCTGCCTTTCGAGGTTAAGCTCTACCTCCATCCGCATTTTCTGCATTTGCATAAGGCTACCATTCTACCTTCCGAGACTAAGCTCTGTCTCCATCTGCATTTTCTGCATTGCATAAGGCTACTATTCTGCCTTCCGAGGTTAAGCTCTATCTCCATCCGCATTTTCTGCGTTGCATAAGGCTACTATTCTGCCTTCTGAGACTAAGCTCTTTCTCCATATGCATTTTTTGCATTGCATAAGGCTATTATTCTGCCTTTCGAGGTGAAGCTCTACCTCCATCTGCATTTTCTGCATTGCATAAGGCTACCATTCTGCCTTCCGAGGTTAAGCTCTACCTCCATCTGCATGGCTGAAATATCGCCGCCTCTATTTAAATCTTGCATCGGCTGAAATATTGCCATTTCTATTTATGTCTTGCATCGGCTGAAAGATCGCCATTTATATTTACGCGTTACATCGGCTGAAATATCGTCATTTCTATTTATGTCTTGCATCGGCTGAAAGATCGTCACCTTCATTTAAATGTTGCATCGGCTGAAATATCGCCATTTCTATTTATGTCTTGCATCGGCTGAAAGATCGCCACCTTCATTTAAATCTTGCATCGGCTGAAATATCGCCACTTCATTTAAGTCTTGCATCGGCTGAAAGATCGCCACCTTCATTTAAATCTTACATCGGCTGAAATATTTCCACTTCATTTAAGTCTTGCATCGGCTGAAAGATCGCCAAATCCTGCATTTTCATGGGCTGAAAGATCGCCAAATTATCCAAAGGAGTCATTGTTCGGAGGCACCATTTTCATAGCCCGAGAACGCCATGCCATGTCCTGAGGACCCCATTTTGTCTTTTGCATATCATTGTGCCAAGGCATCATAGTTCGGAGGCATCATTCTCATAGCCCGAGAACCTCATTTCATAGCCTGCGAATCCTTTATCATACGCTTCATGGCCCAGGACGTCATGGTCTGAGGACATCATCCTAACCGTCCAAAGACAACATTCATGGTCCAACGGGAACTTGCATCACATTTAAATTTATGCACAATATATATTCGCATTGCTCATTTGCAAGTAAACCGACTAGCAACGGCCGTCTCAGCAGGAGCGATCCCGCTCCAGTTCCCGCAGCCTATCAGACTCTGACCATCCTTCTCAACCTGAACACCGCGTCCGCTTTTCGAAAATCTCCATCGGCATATTCTGCCTATGGATCCCGAACTACATATGGCCTGATTCCTGTAAGACCAGGGATATGTAGGCAGCTCAGGAAGCAGAGCTCGGTCAAATTCTTCAAATCGTTGCGTTCGGTCAAAATTGGCCATCATATCTTTACCCGACAACTCTTTCATCCTTCCCGGGTAAAGAGGGGCAGCTGTTAATACCCAATTTTTCCCTAGGTATTTTTATATACAAAATACTTTCAAAATAGTATGTACATACATATATAAGCATGCCCAAGAGTTTTGGTATTTTTCCCTAATTTTTAAAGATTTTAAAATCAATTTATTGTCCATTTTAGCACTACAAATATCAGTGATTATTCCCCAAAACTATCCTTTTTGTGAATAACTTATTTTATTCTCATATTTACACCAAAATATAATTAAGGTAATTTTTGTATATTTTTACAAATTTATTTGATATTTTTTAAAGCTAAATTGCATATAATTGCAATTATAGCCTATTTTATGATTAACAGTATTTTATAATTGTAAAATTAGCTCAGCATTTTTTAAATTAATATTTATGTATTATTATTTAGCTCAGTACTTTTAATTTGCTTTTAAAATCATTTTTCACTATTTTTATAAAATAAAAGGGGAAAATTGGCTATTTAATATTTCGCTCATTTCTATTTCAATTACAGCCCCCATTTCCTTTCAATTTTGGCCCTTAATTTGACCCAATTCCGCCCCAAATTAAACCAGCCCAATCCCTAAATTACCCGACCCCTGACCCGACTAAAAAAATCCACCCGGCTCTCTTTGATCCAGGCCGTTGATCGTTTTGATCAACGGCCATAAGTTCCCCTTTCCTTTTTTAATCTCGAAACCCCCCCCCCCCTAACCTAATTCATTTGTCTGAGACGCCGCCTTTGAACCCCTTAGTCTCTCAAATCCTCTCGAACCTTCTTGGAACCCTAATCGTCTCCCAGTTTATTTCACCGGGATTCCACCGGAATCCATGGCGTCTCAGGCCATGGATGGTCTGTACTCACCCTTCCTCACCATTAGACCTAAGCTATTCAAGGCTGTGAAACCTGACTTCGATGGTTCTCTCCAAGAACTTCTCAGATGTAGATCTATGGCTTCACGGCCATTACTCCGGCATATTCGAGCAATATGAGTCTTTTCGACTCAGGATCTGACTTTCCTCAAGACCTTTCTCATTCCTAGGGTTTTTCTCTGCAACCCTAAGCTGTCCGAGGTTCTTTACTTGCTTATTTTCTTAGATCTGGAACATGTCTATGTTCTATTGAATGTTTAAAAGATCTTCCCCAAATTTTCTTTTTCAAAAGCATTTTTTCTTTCGATTTAGGGTTTCTGAAAGGTTTTCAAAAGCATCTTTCTGAATCTGTTGTTTTTTCCTTATGTGTGTTTGTCTGACTTCTTTTACTATGCATGTACTGTTCTTCTATTTTCTTTTTTCTACTCTACATGTTATTCCTGTGCTCATATGTTAATCCGTGTTGTTTTCCTTATTCTTTGCTATATGTGTTTACGGTCGAGTTCTTTGATTTTTGTTTACTTTAGTGAACTCTATTTGTGTTCTTACTAAGCATATTTCATCTACTTTTGTTTAAGCTCGTATCATCTCTTTCTTCTGAACCTGTGTAAATTCCGGGTTTTCTCAAACATGTTCTCATGACCTTGAATTATTTTTCTTTTCTATCATGTATGTTTGTTTCTCATAAGTCTTTGGAAAAGACTTCTGAGCCACTCTCAAGTGGCTTGCTTTCTCACCTCTATGTCTGATTCAATTCGAAAACCCTAGGATTTGGGGGTTTCTTGGCAATTTTGATTTGTGTGCGAGTTAGGGTTCTATTTTGGGACCCTGGACTCCCATACTCGTTTTGAGTCTGAGAACTTGACTTATACCACTTTTGCTTATGATTCTGGACCTCTCTTTGATTAACTTACCTTCCAAATAACTTGACAATCCCTTCTTGATTCACTTATTTGTGTGCTTTATATATTAGAAACTCCTCTTTCAAGAGATTTACCAACTAATTGATTGATTCTGAAATCCTTTTAATGTGGCTGACAGATTGTCGCTGATTTTGTTTGACTGAACCTCCTTTACCTTTCCTGACTTGGTTCATTCTAATTGAACTTGTAATTTTGGTTTCACTGGCTGTTTGATTGACTCCCTTGCCATATTTAGCACAAACCGTGTACCATTGATTGTTTTCCTTAAATAACTCCTACGTATTAACCCTTCTTATGCTACTTTGAAAAGGTTTTAATTAAAACTCCTTTCCTTAACTGGCTTTTACCCGTTGAAACCATAATCCCTTAACCAAAGAGAGATTGATTTATATGTTATTTCCTTGCCTCTCTTACTTGTTTACAGCACTATAAAAGGGACTGCCCTTCTGCACTTTTTAGAAGGAACGACACTACCGATCCTTAACTTCCAATTCAATACTTACACACTTGCAATACTGCTTTGAATTCAATACTCTTTCAACACTCTGCTTTGCTTGAAATCTTTGGGAACTACTTTAATTGCAACTTGGCCTTTTCGAGATTACTGCTTTTACTTGTTTTCCCTGAGACTGGCATGTTCTGATTCAATTTTCTGCCTCACCCCTATGTGTTTGCTTTATAGTTTCAGCACTCTTGTTTACTTTGCTTTTCATGTTCAGTGATTAAACTATGTATGTTCTTTCGTTGCACCTATTTCTATTGTGAATCCCTACCCCCTATTCCTTTTATGTGTTTGAGTTAAGATTCTTGGCCTGGCAGTATACAAATTACTGCCCAGGTCAGAACCTGGTCCTCAATGAATCCTAACTCCTCATATTTGGCTAACAGGCTGGTCAGGGGTGTGCCAGCACTCTTAATTGCTGGGCACGACCACCAGCATGCCATGGCTTTCCCTAATTCCCCTCTATGCACTTAAACATACTCTTAGACTCTTAAGTTCTGCCCCCCTCCTATGAACCCTGCTTTGGGGCCTTGAGCTCCCTCTAAACTTAGACATTTGAGGGCTGGCCTTTCCACACTGCACCATGATCTAATTCTGCAATGCATTTGGGGTGTAAGCATTGCCCGGAGCCCCTATGAGACTCTTGGGAACTTTGGTGCATCCCAAACATGAGAAAGGCTTTTGGAAATCTGATCCTGGAAGTTGGTTTATCTCATATTGTTGGACTTTGAGTCTGAATTAGGCTGTTTGGTTGTAGCTTGAGTTTCTAATATAATTTTTTTTACTTTTCTTGATTCACTCGGGTCTGTAATAATTTGTAATAACTATTGGGGATGGCTAGTAGAAAGGGATGGGAATGAATGCATGTAAAGGGTAGATAACTTGCCTATAGGATATTCTGATTCCTGCGTTCATATAGACAGCATACTTATAGGTTACTTATAAATTCCTGCATTCATGTAGATAACTTGTTCATAAGGTTACTTATAAATTTCTGCACTTCTGCATTCCTATCTTAGAAGTTCTGCCTATAAGTTTTTTTGCATTTCTGCATATAAAAATCATGTCTCTAAGTCTCTGCATTTCCGCATATAGAAATCATGATCATAGGTTTTCTGCACTTCTGCATATACATGTCATTAGGAAAACCATCATAGGTCTAATAATTATCAACTTTATTCTAGATACCATGCCTATAGGACTCTTGCATTTATGTAATCGTTTAAAACTAATAACGCTTAGAAATCATATCTATAGGAGTAATCAACTGAATCAACTTCGTCTATTTCATCCATGAGTCTAAAATCAGCCACAAGGTCATTTAAAATCTGCAGATCTTTTGTTTATAAAACCAGTAATCTTTTCTTTAAAATCAGTACGCCCTATTAGATATCATGTCTATAGGTCTCACCTAGGCAAACCATTAGTTGATTAATTAACTGTGTCAGTTTTGATAAACTACAACCAGACAAGGCTAATTCAAATTCCTCATATGAGAAATATGTGATAAATCAGCCTGTCCTAACGCTTTAAATTTAATTCAGACCTAATCAGTACATGTAAGTCATGCTAAATAATTTGTTGCTTTGAATGAGGAGGCCTATTTGAGCCTTTAACTGCTATGTGCTTCCTCTTTTACTGCTTTATGTGTTTTGTTTGTCGCATTAGGTTTTTTGTCCTTTTAAAACTCTGAAAAGTCAGTCTCCCTTCCCTTTAGGATTAATAGTCCCAACTGCCTCCAGGACTGATAGGATTGGGGCGGGTAATACCATGCAATAAGTAACGAGACCATTCAGCGATTTAATATCTTAACGGGGTGGGTAAGGGTAGACATGGATATGATTACCACGCGATAACACCACGGGTATAAATGGTTACCGGGTGTTGCGTGGAGTGATCCATGTTATTTATAAACCTAGGACCCCCTCCTTCTTTACTTGTTTATATTCTTTTTTTCAGAATTTTATAAAAGCTATAAATTTTCAGTTCTTAAAACTCCTTCTTTTACTTCAATCCTTTAAAAGTCTCTTTTAGATATTTAATTTCCAGCACTGTTTTTCTCCGAACCTCTGCCTCTTTTACTCCTTTGTTTGATTTATTTATACCAATTATTTGACCCCCCCTTTCTGTACTTATACATCCTTTAAACAATTATGATATCGCCCATTGCTAAACTTCAACACGCTTTTAGTTTTTATACTTTCCTTGTTGCAATCATTATGTGAAAGTTGTCTTGTTTGCTTACTTGTTGTTTCCATTCAAAGTCACAATTGTAGCATGGCCGGGAACCACACTAGTGGATCTTGGGGGGTGCCAAACACCTTCCCCCCGAGATAATTTCAAGCCCTTACCCATTCTCTGGTTCTTCTTATCTTTTGAATTTCTTAGTGTCCTAATGCACTTAATCATTAGGTGGCGACTCTTCTAAATTGCAAACCCAATTCCCAAATGGAAAGAGTTGTCCGTGCAAATGTCATCAACCCAATTTCACCTTTAGAAAAAGGGGGAATCGACAACGCATGAGTGGAATATGATGTTGAGCATGATTTATGCAACAATAAATAGCATGTTGTGAAGTATTTGCATGTTTAGAAATGATAAATGCGGTATTTAGATAATGAAAAGACAGTTACAAAAAAGGAAACACGGAGACAAGTCAGTTTCGGGAAATAAAAGAAACCATACATGCTTGAAAATAAGCAATTAAATCCAAATAAGGGGGAAGGAAAATGTTGTATCAACAAAATAAAGCATGCTTGAGAATAATTCACAAAAACAAGTTCGTTATGGTAAGAGCCTAAAATATCCCCAGCAGAGTCGCCATGTTGTCGCGCCCCCTTTTTCCTCGCGGAGTCTGGGTTTTGACATTCATTGGGAACAACTCATTTCCTTTTGGGAATTGGGTATTTGAATTTGAAGAGTCGACACCTAATGGATTTAAGGTGCCTTAGGGCACCTAAAGCAAGTAACTCATAAAAGCGGTTTGCATTACCAGAGACTTGGGTAAGGGCTCGAAATAACCTTGAGGGGAAGGTGTTAGGCACCCCTCGCGGTCCACAACGGTGGGTCCCGACCGAACTGAAATTATGTGAATTAGTCATTTAACAGATAGGCAGTCTAAGCACACATATAAGATAAAGGAAATTTGACAGATATGCGGTCTAAGCACACATATGTAAATGAGATGAGGGAAGTCCTAGGTTTGTTAGCCTATAGGATCACATCTGTACAATACCTGGTAAGCCTTCCCCTAATAGAGGGGTTACACGTGGCATTAGCGCACACGTCATCATATCTTTTACTACCCAATTACCCTCCCCTTGGTCATAGCCTAAAGCGTTCTAGAAACCTTAAGATGCATCTGCGTGAACTACCCGTCCCTTTACTTATATTATCCCGGAGGTATTTAGGACTTCTAGTTAAGGTGGATATAGACTCTCCTACAGTAATCAAAAGGAGAGAAACTCTAGGCAACAAACAAAACACGTAGGACTTGACCAAGGACAGAACAGTTAAAAGGCTCACATTTTACCCCCACAAATAGAGCAAGTAAGTGCACGTCTCAAATAACAGATTTCAGATATTTCAGAAAGGTCCTAGAACATGATATCTAGGTGAGCATAACAAGCAAAAGATATGCAGCATTGTGTTAAGGCGAAGTGATAGAGGCCTAATCAGTTTGCCTACTGTTTTTTTAGAACCCGTTGAATCTGGGCAGTTACAAATAAGCAAAGTATAGTTTCACAATTTTTATTAGACCTTGATTACCTATAGGCCTGCCTAGGCGTGGATTTGTAATACCCTATAACATATTGTCGAAATGCAATCAGAATTCTGGGAATTAGTATAAAATAAATTGAATTTATTAAGTCCTATAGACATGCTGGTCTAGGTGCTAAATATTACATTACAAAACACACTTATCTCTATGACATCTAAGTGTTGGGATCGTTTTTTTAAACACTTTTATAGACGAGATGGTTATTGATATAGGTGATGTAGACATGGTTTAAAGTTAACACAAACAGCCCATGTAGAAATGTGATTTTTGACCCTCCCCAAGATTTTACATATTTTAGCATGTAAATATTTAGTTTAGGTCTAATATAGTGATTTCAACAAATTTTGACTATTTTACTTTATTTCGTCACAAAAAATGAAAATTACAAAAAAAAAAAAATTTTTATGTACGTTTCAAAAAGCTAAAAAAAAATATACAAAAATAGTACCTAATTTTTATTTTAATATGATATTTGAAAATACCAAAAAAATAGGTTTGTTTTAACGGTTAGTCTTATTTTAATAGCCATTTTACTTAAGTAAGATTATTTAGTAAATGAGATCGTATTTTTAGTCTTGTTCAACCAGAAAGAATAAATTTCGGCTCAAACAACCCATTTTGAGGCTTAATTTTCGGACCTAGCCATAATAACCAAGCCCAATACCCCTAAAACCCTATACTTAGACTAAAAAAAGACCTTAGACCCCTAGACCTAGAAAAAAGAGAGACAGCGGCATGCCCCAAAAAAAGACCCTCTCAACTGTACTCTCTGATCTTTTTCTAATTTTCCGCTAAAAAAAAACAATGCAGGAAGAGTACTCCATGGATCCAGATCAGTTGATGTAAGCTGCTATTGACTTTGCCTATTTTCCCGACGCTCATTCCACGCTTCAGCTCAAGACTTAATCGATTTCCTCTTCCTGCCATTATCAATGTATTGCACCTGGCCTAGAAAAATGCACTGGTTGATTGCATAGAAAGGTTTTTTAAAACAAGATATGGAGCATCACTCATTCCACACTACATGACTTTTGTGATTGTCTGTCTGGGTGCAGAGTCTCAAAAGTCAGACATTTAGCATGCCAAACACTCGATCACGTCGTCGATTACTCGTGGTGCTAAATTGAGTCCGTTTGCGCTCGTTTCACGGTTCCATTGAGGTTATTGCTCTGTTTATTCCGATTGAGTTGCAAGTTTCAGTTTTGTTTTATTGTCCATTTCTAGCTATCTTTCCCCTGTTTTAAAGAGTTAAATGTTTAAGTGATTTTGTTTCAGCTATATGAGTTCATGATGCTTCCTGTTCATACGCTTCCCTCTGATTAAGTTTTGTTATTATTCTGTCATATCTATTGATCGTAAGTTGGTGTTCATGTTTGAATAATTTTAATTATTCAATTTTTTGCTCAAATGAACCTAGAATTATCAGTTAATTTTGGTTATAAAAGCATGAGTTGTATAACTCAAAAGGCATGTGTTTTCTTTTGTTAATTGATTGCTAAAATAAGTTTGGCCTTAGAGATAGCTGTAGAACTGCAAAAGATTAGGTCTTTAATTTGTCCAGTAAATCCATTTTGGCTCTCGAATTTCTTACCTAATGCAGCCCGGGAAATTACGTTGTTTGTCAATGTAAAGATCATTTGACTAAGATTGAGTAAAGAACCAGGATTTGATGAAGTTGTTTTTGATGAGATCCTCGATTTCCTCTTCTCTTATCGATTCAAATGACTGGTCACGCTTGGCATTAAGTAACTTTGCTACACCATTTTCCTTAAGCTGTCTCCAATGTTCACCCTAAGGTGAGAAAGTAATCTGAGTACTATTGCATCCAATTATATCTGCAACAAGAATTTTCGGCCTATATATCTGCAAAGACATGATCATGTTAGCTAGCCTATTTACTCCCCAACAATATCTTGTCCATAAATTTGGCATCAATAAGCACTAGTTTAGGAAATAATAATTATGAACATCGTAGCTTCCTTTAGGCGTGACTAATAAATCATCATGGCCATGGGTACGATTTCCGTGGTATGGTCATGATAACTAATTCCCAAAATTGGGGGTGCATTTCACGTGACCCGATCAAAACAACTCCGAACAATAATAAAATAAACATGTCGTGAACCGCGGGTGCATTTCATGTAACGTGGTTTGCGGTGTGTTCCAAAACGGCAAGTGTACGACAATCGTAACTTGTTCAAGAAATAATTTCATAAATCCTAAAACCAGTTAAAACAATTAAAAGCGGTTATAGAAGCTAAAAAATCACAATAGGTTTAAAACATGTAGTAAATCAGATAATAGGCCAATTATTAATAGTTTATGCAACCGTGCTAGAACCACGGAACCCGGGAATGCCTAACACCTTCTCCCGGATTAACAGAATTCTTTATCTAGAATTTCTGGTTTCGCAGACTTTTAAAATAAAGTCGATTTTCCTCGATTTGGGATTTAAAATAAAACCGGTGACTTGGGACACTAAATAAACTATTCCAAGTGGTGACTCTAAAAAAATAAATAAAAGTAATCTCATTTCGAATAATATCACTTAAATTGAAAAAACTCCCCTAATACCCCTTCCGGGTGGAAAAAGGAGGTGTGACAACTCTGGTGACTCTGCTGGGGATAAGAACCCAGAAATTCTGGTTCAGGGTTCAGAATTCGAGCTTAGAATAGCTGTTATAGTTGGCTTTTATTTGTTATCTGATTTTTACGTGTTTGAGCCTAATGTGCTAAATGCCGCTTTTTACCGCTTTGATATTGCTTGAACTGTATATAAACTGTTACGAAACCCTCTTCTCTCTTAGTGTTATAAATCATCTGGGAAGTGTGCACTTCGTGTTACTTCTTTTATGTTAGAGTCATATCCCAATTTTAGAACGAGGTTCGGACAAGTTGCAAAGCCGGTGAAGCTTCTGTATTCCCAGTATGCTAGTATTCCCTTTTAAGAATGGTAAAAGGGAAGATTTGGTCAGTTTGATATATTAGGCCTTTAAGTCCAAAATGCATGTCATGATCATTAAGGCTAGTTATTGAAAAAAAATAAAAAACTCTTTCTTCCGTCCTTTCGACAGGGGCATTTCTTGTTAATACTTGTTTCTTTGCATCATTGTGTCCTTCACTCTGAGTCAGTCCTTGTCAAAACAAGCAAGAAAAGATTTCAAAATTAGCTACCAGCTTTTTAGTTGCACAAAGTAAATTTGGCCAGCACACTCGGTTGTTACTGTCAACGTGCCTTGAGGATTCAAGCAAAGGCTCCCCCAAAAGACTCTTGTCAGCCTACATGGTGCAAACAAAGATCACTGGTGATTCTCTCTGAGGAACAAATTGCTCAAAAGTAGGAAGTCATTCAAGATATCAGAAAAGGTCACCTAAGCAAAGATCTCCAGTTGGGATAAGGCTGTTTGAGCTGCAAATACAAATCATTCTGGGTGTGAAACAATTAGGGTTGATGCAGAATAAAAGTCTCTTGAAACCGGCTCAAGCTGATTGAGCAGAAGCCAAGCTGCCCAAGACTCAAGGCCACAAACCGACCACAATTTTCAAAAAAAACTGAAAAATTTTTCTTTGTTGAAACAGGAACAAAGCAGTGCAAGGAAAGTGGTTTGAAAAATAAAAAAAAAGAAAGAAAGAAAAAAAAGAAGAAAAAGAAAAGAAGAGAAGAGCTGACAAAGGAAAGTTTTTCAAATCATTGCCCTTATTTGTCTTGCTATTGTGCATAAAATCTTGCCATTGATCTTCACATTTTTTCCTACTAGGATAAAAAGTCCTCGTCTGATGGATTTTCCTCCCTAATAAAATCTTAGTCTGATGAATTTTTCTCCTAAGATAAGAAAACCTAGTCTGATGAATTTTTTCCTATGATCGAAATCTTAGTCTGATGAATCTTTCTCCTAAGATAACAAAAAAAAAGGGGACCTAGTCTAATGAATTTTCTCCTAGGATCAAAATCTTAGTCTGATGAATGTTTCTCCTAAGATAGAAGACCTAGTCTGATGAACTTTCTCCTAGGATCAAAATCTTAGTCTGATGAATTTTTCTCCTAAGATAGAAGACCTAGTCTGATGAAATTTCTCCTAGGGTAGAAATCTTTGTCTGATGAATCTTTCTCCTAAGATACCCCCAAAAAAAGAGAAAAAAAGGGACCTAGTCTGATGAACCTTCTCCTAGGATCAAAATCTTGGTCCGATAATCTTTCTCCTAAGATAATGTAAATGGACCTAGTCTGATGAATCTTCTACTAGGATCAACATCTTAGCCTGATGAATCTTTCTCCTAAGATAGACGACCTAGTCTGATGAACTTTCTCCTAGGATCAAAATCTTAGTCTGATGAATTGTTCTCCTGAGATAGAAAACCTAGTCTGATGAATTTTCACCTAGGATCAAAATCTTAGTCTGATGAATTGTTCNATTCCATCTTCGCCAAGTACAGTGACTCATCCTCCTCATCAAAACCCAAGTAGTCATTTATTGACTTTCCATCAAACAACACTTTCAAATTTCACACCTTGGTCACTTTGGTGCCCTTTTTGATGTGGCTAGCATTGGTATAGAATTCCTTGACCAAGTGTTCGTTCGTATCCACACAATCCCCAAGAAGTATGCCTAGCCTATTCTCTCCCTAAATTGCCTTCTCACATTGGGGTTGTGAGGAAATAGGTCTCTATCAACAAAGCTTCTCTCCGGAATCAATTTTCTCACCGGCCACCATTCCCTGAATTTATGGTACGCCACCTCACTCACAAATCGATCTTGCCACACTTCCGGGTTTCTAGTTCTAGCAACACCTCCCACCTGAGGTTCACCCCCTTCACCTACTACCTCTTATTCGCCTACTGCACCCTCTCCGGATAATGAAGTTGTGGGAGAGGTGGAGTACTCATCCTTACTGCCTTCGGCTGAGCCCTCACACGACCTAGAAGATACATGCACTGAAGCCTGAGCAGTGGGGGATGCTGGAGGAGTGGGTTCATCTGTCAGCCTGAATCTGTCCGGGAAATCATCCATAAACTCCAGAACAGAATTAGAGTCAGTCAGCTCCTTGGAAGGTACATACTCACTTCCCGAGGAACGGGAAGCAGCTCTATCAGCGGCCCGAATCGCCTTCCTTGTTGCTTTTATTGCCTCTCGAACTTTGGGGATTAATTTTATCTTTCCACGTCCCCTCCCCCAAGAGGACTCTCCTCTGCCTGGTTGTTAGCACCCTGGCCTCTTGATTTTACCATTGTTCTGCAAACAAATTCAGTCATGCTTTGTTAGTCTCAGTATATACAATGAAGTTCAAGATTGCAGTGAAAGAGAATGTTGCAGACAGTTTAATTTGTTGAACACTGCGGTCCACACAAAATGTAGTGCGACCGCACTGAGGCCAATACGGATCGCACAAAATCCATTGCGTTCCACACAGAGGTGGGGTTCCGAATTCCCACTCTCTGAATCTATGCATTGCGGACCGCACAAAATGTAGTGCGTCCGCATTGAGGCACCGCGGACCGCACAAAATGCAATGCGGCCGTGGTCCTCGGTGGTTAGGTTTCAGGACAATCTTCAATGCGGTCAGCACAAAAAACCAATGCGGACCGCACAGGGACACCGCAGATCGCACAATATCCATTGCGGTCCGCACAGAGTGCCCAGTCACAGTACTCAACTTAGGGTTCAAGGTATTTTGATTTTAAGTTCTATTTTTACACCTAAGAAAGGTCCCTAAGTGTTTGCCCGGTGATGTTAAATACCTAAATCTAATTTTAACAAGAATTTAACTACCCTAAGCTACCAAATTAACAGATATACGGGAAGAAAAAGAGAGAAGCTAAGAAAACAAAAATTAAAAGACAATAATCAAATCAAACAATCAAAGAGAAGTAAAAATTACAGATGTAAGAGTTACTGATGATTAATCGAGGAAATGCAGATGAATTTGTGCAAGACTAGTGATGAACAGTAATTTTATGAGGTCTGAGAGCAAGAGGATCGAAAAGTTTAAATGTTGGGCCTCAGGTACTATTTATAGAAAAAGTCCTGGGGCCCAGCTTACCTACCCTAGTGCGGACCGCACAAAATGGACTGCGGTCCGCACCATTCAGTGTAATTCAAAGTTTGAGAAGGCAACCACTGCGGACCGCACAAAATGTAATGCGGCCGCAGTGGTCCACCGCGGACCGCAGAAAATGTAATGCGGCCGCGGTGGCAAACTTCAGAGAGCTGGTATTTTCATCCTTCATCAGTGCGGTCCGCACTAAATGTAGTGCGGCCGCATTGAAAACTTTAGAGACTTGAACAATTTTTCCACTATGTCCTGCACTGCATCAACACAATCCTATAACATCTCACAACCAGTCAGTCCAAAAATAAATCCTATACTACAATGAAAATCAAAGAAAAACAAGAATAAAAACACATGGGTTGCCTCCCAAGAAGCGCCTGATTTAACGTCGCGGCACGACTGTTGATACCCAATTTTTCCCCGTATATTTTTTATATGCAAAATACTTTCAAAATAGTATATATATGCATATATAAGTATGCCCAAATGTTTTATGTATTTTTTCCAATTTTTAAAGGATTTTTTTTAATCAATTTATTGTCCTATTTTGACAGTACAAAAACCAATAATTGTTCCTCAAATTATTATTTTGGTGAATAACTTATTTTATTCTTACATTTATACCAAAATATAGCTAAGGTAATTTTTACGCATTTTTACAAATTTATTTAGTAATTTTAAAGCTAAATCGCATACAATTGCAATTTTAGCCTATTTTGAGATTTAATAGCATTTTATAATTATGAAATTGGTTCCAGTATTTTTTTTAATATTTATATATTATTAATTAATTTAGTACCTTTAATTTGTTTCCAGAAATTATCTTACTATTTTTTATAAAATAAAAAGGGAAAAACTGGCTATTTAAATACTAGCCCTGTTTCATTTCAATTATAGCCCAAATCAACCCCCAATTAAAACCCAATTTCAATCTTAAACGGGCTAACCCAATTTCGATTTAACCCGCCCCTAATCCAACTAAAACCTACCCCACCCAGATCCCCTCTTATCCTGGCCGTTGATCTCTGAGATCAATGGCCCCTATTCATTCTTGCCTTTTTTAATCCAAACGACTACCCTAATCCCCTCATTTCTCATCTATTAGCCGCCTCTAAACACCTCACTCTCTCAAACTCTCTCGAATGTTCTCAAAATCCTAATCATCTCCAACCGTCTCCAACCTCGAAACCACCGGAATCCATGGCTTCTCAGGCCATGGGAGGCTGAAACTCACCTCCCTTTGCTCTTATACGCTTGGTACTCAAAGGTTCGAGGTCTGACCTCGAATGTGTTCGTTCAGATCTCCACCGATCCAAGGTTCTACGGCCATCTCCGGCTTTGCTTCGGCGTATCCTGGTCTTCTGAGCCTGAATAAGATTTTCTCCGACTCAGATCGGACCTTTTTCAAAGCCTTTCTCATTTTAGGGTTCTTCTGAAACCCTAACTATTCGAGGTTTTTTCCGATTTTTTCTTAGATCTGTTGTGAATCCATGCTCTATTTGAGTTTTCAAACGGTTTCCCCAACTTTCTTTCAAAAATTACTTTCAAAATCGATTCTTTTTCGATTTAGGGTTTTCCGAAATGCTTAAAATGTTTCTCCGACTTTTCTTTTACCTTTCTTTGTGTGTATTTGTCTCTACTGTGCTCATATGTTTCCTTTCTACCACAAATGTTCTTCTGTGCTTTCTAATATTTCGTTTTCCTACTGTTATTCTATACCCTGCTCTTACATGTTTATCTAAATGTGTTTCCTATATCATGTTCTCGCAGGCTTTCTATTGTGTTCTTGTGCTTTTTCTTTTACCGTGTTCTTGTATGGTCTTTTGCTGAGTTTTATACTTCGTTCTTGAATGTTCTTTACTTTGTTCTATATGCTCCACGCTTGTGTTTCTTCTACCATGTTTTCCATATTATGTTTTCATGTGCTTTCTACTATGTTCTGGTATTTCTTCTACTATGTCCTGCTATACTATACCTTTCTACTGTGTTCTTTGATATTTTCCTCCTACTGATCCTTGTTTAGGTTTTTTCTGAGAAAAAACTTTCTTAAGCATGTTTCTTCTACTCTTTCTACTGTGTTTGCATGTGTTCTCATGAGTTTCTGAAAGAAACCCCTGAGCCTGTTTCGACTACTTGCTTCCTCATCTCTGTATTTGATTCAAGGTGGAAACCCTAGAATTTGGGGGTTCTGCCGAGGTTTGGTCATGTGATTAAACTAGGGTTCTATTTTAGAACCCTTGACTCTCTCAGACTAACTTTTGAGTTTTTGAACTAAGTCTGAACTTCTTTGCTTACATACAACTCTGAACTTTTAAATTTCAAGCCCTTACCCAATCTCTGGTTATCCAAATAAAACCCTTCTTAGTGTCCTAATGCACTTTAGTGATTAGGTTGCGACTCTTCACTTCTCTTAAACCCAATTCCCAAAAGGGAACGAGTTGTCCTCCCATATGTCATAAACCCGATTTCGCGAGGAAAAGGGGGCATCGACAGCATGGCGACTCTGCTGGGGAAATTGTTTTAGGCTTTTACCATTTAAAGCTATCACGGTGACTTTACATTTCTTATGTGTCTTCATTTGTTTAATCTGTTTAAGCATTTAATTCCTTCTCCTACTGCAAAAACTGACTCGTTTCTTTGTTTCTTTCCTTTATTTCTTTACTGCTTTCCTTTACTACTATTTTTAAATTATGAGGAATTATTGTAATTATTGCTTTTGTAACGTGCAAATACATGACAACTTGTTTTAATTATTGCATAAGCATGTTTTCAACATCATATTCCACTCGTCCCAAACAAAATACCATAGCAACGCTTATAATGAGTGGTTGCGCCCTTCCAATATTATCACCCCCTAAATCCGGCAAAGGCATATTTGCGGTAAAACCAGTCGATCAACGGTGTAGTCGACGGTTCCGCGCCTTTCCCTCTTGAGTTGTCCGCTCAAGGGTACCGGTCTAATACCCCATAGAAACCTTACTCTGTTTAATTGTGCATGCATCATGGTCAAACCTAGCCGAGCCAATTATGTTGTCCGCATAATGACTCTTTAAGATAGCCTTGTCCAAAGTCCACTGGGTTTCCTTGAAACCCAAAACAGACCTTATCACGTTCTGTGCATTTATTTTGAGAACTAAAAAGCTTTTATGCTAATTCTTGATATTAAATAGCCGAGTCTGGTGGGGGTAAGGGCCTAACCTTTTTGTCTTGCAGAAACATGAGGCACGAAGTCCCTAGATTCGGCATGGTCACCCACATCCACCCCAAACTGCTAAGCTGGTGGAAGGATCTTCATTCCAGCGATCAGACTCTTGTCCGGAAATACCTGGGAAATCTACCTTCTCTCTTGGAAATTCAACAACAAAAAAATCATAGAAGCTGCCACCCACCGCTTCGGAGACATTGAGATGACACCCCTGCTCGAGGAAATATGAGGACTGGCTGGTATACCGTGGGAAACTCCGGGTTTATTGATGACGGAAAATCGCAAGGGTAGAGGTTTTCTCAAGATGATGGGTCTAAAGAAAAATCCAGACTTGACATGTTTGAAGGAGTCATACATTCCCTTTGATTACTTGTACGAGAGGTACGGTCACAGCAAATCTTACCGTACTTATCCTGACGAGTTCGCCCTTACATCCTTGGGGCATATTCATCGAAGGGTCTTTGTCTTCATGTTCTGTTTCTTGGGGATGATAATGTTTCCAATGAAGAAAGCAAGAATCCATACCAGGCTAGCTACGGTCACCAAAACTCTAATGGAAGGAATTGACGGACAACCATTCAGTCTTGTGCCATGATCATTACAGAAATATACCGAGCCCTAGAAAGGTGTCAACAAGTGGCCAAACACTTTGAGGGTTGTAATATGGTACTTCAACTATGGCTCGTGGAACATCTCCAAAGGGGTGAGTACCGACAGGAAATCCATTGAAGGGACTGGGACTATCATATCGCTTTCCATCACCCAAAGCGAATGAATTACATGCCCAATATGTTCGCCCAACCAGAGAATGCTTGAGAATGGGTCGAACTCTTTGATAATTTGACTGAAGACCGGGTACAACGGATGTTCGAGTCGTTCCCTACTGAAGAATTCATCGTTCGATCCAGGGATGCACCATTTTTGATACTAATCGGTTTGAGGGGGACCTACCCATATGTCCCTCTTCGAGTTATGAGACAGGCTGGCAAGAAGCAGGTTATACCAACAATCGACAAGATGAGTCACTTCCGAGCTGACATCCAGAATGACGATAGTCCACACAGGTGCCAGGCTCAGCATATGTGGCAATGCAAAATTGTTTTGGGAAAGGACACCATTGAACCAGACAGATACCATGCTGGTTGTACCCCACACTATTCAGGCTGGCTGGAGGACAATCATAACGGTTTGGGTCAACCCGGGTTTGTTCGAGGTCATAGCATCATCGATGAAAAGGCTGAGGCATAGGTCAAGTACAACCAATTGCGCAAGAGGATTCGGGAATGTGAAAATGAGCACCGTGAAATACAAGAAGACAATCAAAAGCTAATTGAAGAATGGAAGGATATGGCTGTCAACGCCAACAAACGACTAGTCTGTTTGGAGCGGGGTATAGTGGAATTGGAAAAGAAGTTTCTGAAGAGGGTCGAAGACTGCCGAATTGCTGAAGGAAATGAAGGTGGACATCTGGCCAGAGCTTACTTGCTACTAGGACTGCGCGAGCTAGGAGAGTTGTTCGAGAGAGCTAACAATGCCGAGTCAGGGAAGGTCCTTACGGGACCAAATAGATAGGAATTTCCATTTTTCGCTTTCTAAGATGCAATAAGGCCAATGGCCATTAGTGATTCTTATTTTTCTTGTTATTTAGTGTCGTTTTGGGATTCGTCTACCATTTTTATCAATAAAATGAGGCATTTAGCATTCTAAGCTCTCCAAATTAACTTGTCGCTAGGCCTACCTCGGGCACAACGAGGTCCCCAAAATTAGGACGCGCTTTATATTTCTTGCACTACGTGTTTAAATATTGCAACATTTTTTTATGATCTTTACTGACTTATCACCTTTTTTGGTTTACTTTTTGTTTATCCCCCCTGCCCAAAGGTTAGTCGTGCACTCTGGCATCGTCATCATATTCCACAAGATCCAAGGGCCCTCCACCCACTCCTCCTCCTAGTCCTATCAGAAACAGGAACAAAGGAAAGATGGAATATTTGAGCAACACCAATCAGAAAACTCAGTTGAGCGGATAGGAAAGTGCGTCCCAACTCGAGCAGAAACTGTTGAAATTTCAGGAGGAACTTGAACAAGTTCGGAACTTGCAAGCTTGTCATTCTCCTCACCACCCCAGATGTCAATTTTCCAAGCATTCAGAACCCCACACCTCCGCAAAACATCCCAAAACCACAAAACCATCTCGCTCCTCTCCACCAATGCAATACTTGTCACACCTCCAACAATACTCCACTGCTCATCCCGGAACTTTTGAACTCCACAAATGACCACTGCTACACCCAACACAATACCCCCATCTACGTGGAGACTATGCCACACTCCACCCAGCCCATCTCAAGCACACCCGAGTCCAATGATAAGGACTCGCTCATCAAAAATTTGGCCGAATAGCTTAAAAAGTTGACTAGCAGAATTCAAGGCATTGAAGGCGGTAAGGGAATTGAGGGGCTAAACTATGAAGATCTGTGCATACAGCCCGATGTCGAACTGCCCGAGGGGTACAAACCTCCCAAGTTCGAAATGTTTGATGGCACAGGGGATCCCAGGGTTCACTTGAGAACATACTGTGACAAGCTTGTCGGAGTAGGAAGAGATGAGAAAATCCGCATGAAGCTTTTAATGAGGAGCTTGAAGGGAGACGCCTTATCTTGGTACATTAGCCAAGATCCGAAGAAGTGGTCAAACTGGGTAAGCATGGCGTCTGATTTTATGGACAGATTCAGGTTCAACATGGAGAATGCACCAGATGTGTTCTTTATCCAAAACTTGAAAAAGAAACCCACAGAAACCTTCCGCGAGTATGCCACTTGCTGGAGATCAGAAGCTGCTAAGGTCAGACCGGCCTTAGAGGAAGAACAAATGAACATGTTTTTCGTCCCGGCTCAGGACCCACAATATTATGAGAGGCTGATGCTGATTGAGAATCATGAATTTTCTGATATCCTCAAGCTAGGAGAAAGGATCGAGGAAGGCATCAAGAGTGGTATGGTTACGAACTTTGAAGCCTTGCAGGCTACCAATAAGGCGTTACAATCTGGTGGTACGTCCAAGAAAAGGGACGTAGGCGCTTTAATGGTTGCACAGAGAACCAAATCCCCTATCAAATACCGATCCTATCCAATGCCTCCACCCACATATTAACCTACTCCAAATTATTAAGCACCCTCACCCACTTACCAAACTCCACCACCCACTTATCAATCAGCTCCACCTCCTGCATATCAGCCCACTTCACCTAAATACTCCCAACCGGCACATGTTTACCAAACTTACAACACCCAACCATCCCACTATCAATCACCTCCCTCACGTCAAAACTTCCCCAGACCACAACCAAATTTTGATCGCAGACCTCCCAAACAGTATACCGCCATTGCTGAACCAATTGAACAGCTGTACGAAAGGCTCAAAGCTGCTGGTTATGTCAGCCCTATCCCTGCTATAACACCTGAAAACCTTTGTCAGTGGATCAATCCAAATAAAACCTGTGCATACCATTCCGGCATGAAGGGACATACCATTGATGAATGCCGCTCTCTGAAGGATAAGATCCAGACTATGATTGACAATAAGATCATTGTAGCAAACGAGCCTGCTCCAAATGTCCGCAATAACCCTCTGCCAGACCACGAAGGTGGAGGTGTTCATATGATCGAGATAGAGGATGACTGGAACCCCAAGGGGTCAATCGGTTTAATCACAGAAGGCGACGATCCAAAGAAGCCAGTAGTCACCCTCAATCCGATTGTGGTCCAGATTCAGCCTTCTGGGGACACCGGGGTAAACATGTCCATCTCTGCAAAGACGCCAGCACCGATTGAAGTTGAGTTTAGGTCACCAGCAAACACACCTACACCCTCTGAAGTTGCAGTCTTACCACCTGAGAAGTCTGCTCCGTTCGGAGTAAAAATAGCCACGCCAATTCCAGTGGCAATGTCAGCCATAACACCGTTCCATACGAAGGCTATACCATGGGACTACACTGCCGAGGCCAGAAGAAAGGGGAAGGTCAAGTTCGGGGAAACCATTGCGGCACAAGGTATGACAATAACCGGCAGGGTTTATACCCCGGAACATTTGGCTGAGTCTAGCAAGCAGGCCTCTAGTCGGCCAACCATCACTGAAACTGGGCCCGACGATCTCTGGAGAAAGATACATGCCAAAGAATACTCAGTCATTGATCAGCTGAACAAAACACCAGGATCACCGGCACAAATTTCTATCCTTTCTTTGCTATAAAGTTTCGATGCACACAAGAATGCCTTGTTAAGAGTGCTGAGCGAGGCATATGTACTAAGCAACATCACCGGTGGGGAGATGGCTAACATGGTAAGCCAGGTATTGGAAAGTCACAAGATCACTTTTCATGAAGATGAGCTGCCACCAGAAGGATTGAGTCACAACAAGGCGTTGCATATCACTGTGTGGTGCGAAGATTATTTTATCACCAGGATCCTGGTCGATGGGGGGTCCAGTCTCAACATTTGTCCGTTGGTAACTCTCAGGACGTTGGGAAAAGGGCTGCATGAAATCAAGGACGGGGCCATCAACGTCAAAGCTTTCGACGGTTCTCAAAGGTCTTCTATTGGGGAGATTAGCTTGTGTTTGCAAATGGGGCCTACTTGGTTTGATGTTGATTTTCATGTGATAGACGTACCGGCGTCTTACAATCTGTTGTTAGGACGACCATGGATTCATGCCGCGGGGGCCATACCATCAACACTACATCAGGCAGTGAAGTTTGAGTGGAATCAGCAAGAGGTGATCTTTCATGGCGACGGTAGCATCCCATATACAGTCGCCAGACCATTCCAGCGATTGGAGGAAGAAGGAGGATAGGTGGGGAAACTTACCACCACATCGAGCGAGTCAATGCCGTTGATAAAGATAAGTGGTGGGGCAACAAAATTGAAAGCATATTGAACTGGAGCGGGTATGAACCTGGCAAAGGACTTGGCAAGCCCATCAAGCTCAAGAAACACGGCACCACCTTTGGATTGGGGTATGAGTACACCTGGAAAGAATTTAACGAATGGTCGCCACCCTGGCGTGGTCCTTACTATCCGTTGGAGCAGCCAATACCATGCTTGGAACAGACTTTCCAACCGGCAGAAGTTATCTATGGGTCAGAAGAAGAGGAAGCACTGGCAGCAATGAGGAATTTGTTCCTAGAAGACGATGATATGGATTGCTGTGTCATTTTCGAGGAGGAGGGGGAGGAAGGCCCTTACATATAGGCTGTAAGCAGAGGAGTATGCCTCAATAACTGGACTATCAGAACCACCAGAGCCCGGCGAGCCTTGGGGTAGCAAGGCTGAACAAGCATCAGGCACTATTTTATTAGTTTACTTTCCTTTCGCATTTTATTTTTTGTAAGAAAGAGATCCAATGTTCGAAACATTTATGGAATTTATCAAAGCATTTCAATTTTCTTATAAATCTTACTCTTATTATTTTCTCTCATTACTTTACTTACACAGCATTACTATTACTTATCTTGATGAACCAATGACTGTGACATGCAACGAGACAACGCAACAGACGGACATAGATTCAGAGGAAGACGATATACCAGAAGAGATTGTCAAAGAAGTTGAGAATTTTGAGAATAGACCTAAGTCCAACCCGGACGAGACTGAGATTGTTAATCTGGGAGATGCAGAAAACATCAAAGAAACACGGATCAGCATTCATTTGTCACCATCAGAGAAGGAAGAATATACATAGTTTCTAAGAGAGTAAGAGGACATATTTGCCTTGTCGTATGACGACATGACTGGTCTTAGTACATCTATTGTGGCCCACAAATTGCTAACCGATCTAGCCTGTCCGCCAGTGAAGAAGAAGCTCAGAAAGTTCAAGCCAGATATGAGTTTGAAAATCAAGGAAGAAGTCACCAAGCAGGTCAAAGCCAAAGTTCTCAGGGTAGTAGAATATCCAATATGGTTAGCCAACATTGTGCCAGTACCGAAGAAGGATGGGAAGGTTAGAGTCTGTGTCGACTACCGGGATCTCAACCGGGCCAGTCCGAAAGACGACTTCCCCTTGCTAAACATACACATCCTGATTGACAATTGCGCAAAGCACGAGTTGCAATCATTTGTAGATTATTTCGCGGGGTACCATCAGATCTGGATGGATGAAGAAGATGCTGAGAAAACGGCTTTCATTACGCCGTGGGGAATGTACTGCTACAAGATGATGCCGTTTGGGTTAAAGAATGCAGGGGCTACCTACATGAGGGCTATGACTACTATTTTTCATGATATGATACACAAGGAGATCGAAGTATTTGTAGACGATGTTATCATCAAGTCCAAGAAAGCCGCCGATCACATGGAAGATTTGAGGAAGTTCTTCAATAAACTGCTAAGGTACAACCTGAAACTGAATCCCGCAAAATGTGCCTTCGGGGTTCCTGCTGGAAAATTGCTTGTGTTTATTGTGAGTCGCCGGGGAATAGAACTGGATCCATCAAAGATCAAAGCCATTGAAGAATTGCCACCACCAAGGAGCAAGAAAGACGTAATGAGCTTCTTGAGGAGACTTAACTAAATTAGCCGGTTCATAGCACAATCAACAGTTATCTGTGAGCCAATCTTCAAGATGTTGAAGAAGGATGCCGCCACCGAATGGACTGATGACTTCCAGAAAGCTTTCGACAGAATCAAGGAATACTTGTCAGCGCCACCAGTTTTAGTCCCGCCCGAGCCGGGTAGACCTTTGCTACTCTACATGGCAGTGTTGGATGGTGCCTTCGGTTGCATCCTGGGGCAGCATGACGAGACAGGAAAGAAAGAACATGCCATTTACTACCTCAGCAAGAAGTTCACTCCATACGAGGCTCGGTATTCTCTGTTGGAACGCACCTGCTGTGCTTTAACTTGGGTAGCCCAGAAGCCGAGGCACTACTTCTGTGCCTATACTACATATCTCATATCAAGGATGGATCCTTTGAAATACATCTTTCAGAAGCCCGTGCCCACCGGCAAGCTCGCCAAGTGGCAGATCTTGTTGAGTGAATTCGACATTGTCTATGTGACCCAGAAAGCAGTCAAAGGACTGGCACTAGCGGATCACCTTGCTGAAAACCCTGTGGATGGAGAATACGAACCCCTAAAGACGTATTTTCCAAATGAAGAAGTATCATTCATAGGAGAAGATATTGCAGAGTCCTATGACGGTTGGAGAATGTTTTTCGACGGAGCAGCAAATTTCAAAGGAGTCGGCATAGGAGCGGTCGTAGTATTAGAAACCGGTCAGCACTATCCGGTATCCGCCAATCAGGTTCCCATGCACCAACAACATGGCCGAGTACGAAGCCTGCATCTTAGGGCTTAAAATGGCCATTGACATGAACATCCAAGAGTTGCTAATAATTGGGGACTCAGACCTACTTATACATCAGGTACGAGGAGAATGGGCGACCAAGAATTCCAAGATACTCCCTTATCTGCACCATGTGCAGGAGTTGAGAAAGAGGTTCACAAAGACAGAGTTGCAGCATGTTCCCAGAGTCCAAAATGAGTTTGCCGATGCATTGGCTACCCTATCGTCTATGATACAGCACCCCGATACTAACTTCATTGATCCTATTCCAGTGAAAATCCATAATCAACCAGCTTATTGTGCTCATGTCGAAGAAGAAGCTGATGGAAAACCTTTGTTTCACGACATCAAGGAATATTTGGCCAAAGGAGAATATCCAGAGCTCGCAAATACCACTGAGAAGCGCACACTTCGAAGATTGTCCAACAATTTCTTTCACAGTGAAGGAAGCATCTAAACTGCTGGAGGAACTTCATGTCGGGACCTGTGGTCCGCACATGAACGACTTTGTCTTAGCCAAGAAGATACTCCGTGTTGGTTACTTCTGGATGACTATGGAGACGGACTGCATCCAGTACGTTCGAAAATGCCACCGCTGTCAGGTACATGCAGACATGATAAAGGTACCTCCAACTGAGGTTAACACAACAAGCTCACCATGGCCGTTCGCCGCTTGGGGGATGGATGTTATTGGACCAATCGAGCCTGCCGCCTCCAATGGGCACAGATTCATCCTAGTGGCAATTGACTATTTCACCAAATGGGTCGAAGAAGCATCATATAGAGCAGTGACTAAGAAAGTCGTGACGGATTTCGTTCGCGACCGTATTGTTTGTCGATTCGGTATCCTAGAGTCAATCATTACTGATAATGGCTCCAACCTCAATAGTGACTTGATGAAAGCCATGTGTGAAACCTTCAAGATCAAGCACAAGAACTCTACAGCCTACAGACCGCAGATGAACAAAGCCGTGGAAGCCGCCAACAAAAACATTAAGAAGATACTGAGAAAAATGGTAGAGAAGCATAAGTAGTGGCATGAGAAGCTATCATTTGCTTTATTGGGGTATCGCACCACAGTCCGCACATCAACTAGGGCAGCTCCATATATGCTAGTTTATGGTACGGAAGCCGTCATTCCCGCCGGAGTAGAAATTCCTTCCTTAAGGATCATACAAGAAGCTGAGCTCGACGATGCAGAATGGGTGAGAAGCCGCTACGAGCAGCTAGCTCTTATAGATGGGAAGAGAATGAATGCAGTTTGCCACGGTCAGCTTTATCAGAACAGAATGTCCAGAGCTTTCAACAAGAGGGTCAAGCCGAGACGGTTCACACCAAGGCAGCTGGTGTTAATGAAAATTTTCCCGCATCAAGATGAGGCCAAAGGGAAATTCTCTCCCAATTGGTAGGGTCCATACATGGTCCATCGGGTCCTGACAGGAGGAGCCCTTATACTTGCAGAAATGGATGGAGAAGTTTGGCCAAAACCAATCAACTCAGATGCAGTCAAGTGCTACTATGTGTAATCTTATGTTTTCCCGTTTAAGAGGGGATACGTAGGCAGCCTTATGGGTTCGGTCACAATTCAATAAAATTTTCATTTCCCCCCGCAATTGAAAACTGGGGCAGAATTTTGAGGACGACCCTCAAAATTCCGAAGTGACTTCAGCCGATCATCGCAAGCAGCCGTCAGAAGCAGCAACCCAATAAACTGGGGCAAAATTTTGAGGGGGACCCTCAAAATTCCAAAGCGAGAGAGGTTGCAATGTCTTGAACCACGTCACAGTCGTCGGTTCATCTAAAAACTATTTCTTAAATATATACTTATGTCATATCTTTAACAAACTCATGCATATTTACTATCGATCGCTCTGTTCAACAACGCTACCCCTACGATACATGCCGTGTCATCAGATCAGAGCCGAGCAGGGCAAGCAAAGTCAGCGGGAATACGAACTAACCTTTCCCCTTTACAAAACTCACGATTTTTCTTTGGATGCAGGCACCCAAGTCACAAAAACATATATTATACACTCTACTATTCAGGAATACAACTCTCAGAACTGTCACACCTATTCACAGCTGCTATCCGCATACAGTACCCCCAGCAGCCACAATATTGCAATCAGCTATCAGCTAGCAGCTAAGAAATTTTCTCACTATTCACCTTTTATTTCTTGCATTGCATAAGGCTACCATTCTGCCTTTCCAGACTAAGCTCTGTCTCCATCTGCATTTCTGCATTGCATAAGGCTAACATTCTGCCTTCCGAGACTAAGCACTGTCTCCATCTGCATTTCTGCATTGCATAAGGTTACCATTCTACCTTCCGAGACTAAGCACTGTCTCCATCTGCATTTCTGTAATGCATAAGGCTACCATTTTGCCTTCCGAGACTAAGCACTGTCTCCATCTCCATTTCTGCATTGCATAAGGCTACCATTCTGCCTTCCGAGGTTAAGCTCTACCTCCATCTGCATTTTCTGCGTTACATAAGGCTACCATTCTGCCTCCTGAGGTTAAGATCTACCTCCATCTGCATGGCCGAAATATCGCCACCTTTATTTACCCTTGCATGGCTGAAAGATCGCCATCTTTATTTATGTCTTGCATCGGCTGAAATATCGCCACTTTATTTACGCTTTCATGGGCTGAAAGATCGCCACCTATCACATTGCATGGGCTAAAAGATCGCCAAATTCGTCCAAAGGCGTCATTGTTCGGAGGCACCATTCGCATAGCCCGAGAACGCCATGCCATGGCGTGAGGACCCCTTTTAATCTATTGCATATCATTATTCAAAGGCATCATAGTTCAGAGGCATCATTCTCATTGCCCGAGAGCAT
Source organism: Nicotiana attenuata (assembly GCF_001879085.1). NCBI lineage: Eukaryota > Viridiplantae > Streptophyta > Magnoliopsida > Solanales > Solanaceae > Nicotiana > Nicotiana attenuata. The sequence goes on along the minus strand of NW_017672734.1, from coordinate 91,102 downwards.
CATTTCATAGCCTGCGAATCCTTTATTATATACTTCATGGCCTAGGACATCATGGTCTAAAGACGTCATCCTAACCGTCCGAAGACATCATTCTTGGTCTGATGGGAATTTGCATCACGTTTAATTTTTTCGCAGGATATACGCTTGTATTGCTTGTTTGCAGGTAAACCGGCTAGCAACGGCCGTCTCAGCAGGAGTGATCTCGCTCCAGTTCCCGCAGCCCTGGCAGACTTTAACCATCCATCCCAACCTAAATATCGCGTCCGTTCTCGAAAGATCTCCATCGGCATGTTCCACCATCGGATCCTGAACTACATATGGCCTGATTCCTATAAAACCAGGGATTTGTAGGCTTCTCAAGAACCAGAGCGCGGTCAGATTCTTCAAACTATTCCGCTCGGTCAAAATTGACCATCATATCTTTACCCGACAACTCTTTCATCCTTCCCGGGTAAAGAGGGGCAGCTGTTGATACCCAATTTTTCCTCGTATATTTTTCTTATATGAAAAATACTTTCAAAGTAGTATATATATGCATATATAAGCATGTCCAAATGTTTTGGTACTTTTCCTAATTTTTAAAGGATTTTTTAATCAATTTATTGTCCTATTTTGACAGTACAAAAACCAATAATTGTTCCTCAAATTATTATTTTGGTGAATAACTTATTTTATTCTCACATTTATACCAATATATAGCTAAGGTAATTTTTACGCATTTTTACAAATTTATTTAGTAATTTTAAAGCTAAATTGCATACAATTGCAATTTTAGCCTATTTTAAGATTTAATAGCATTTTATAATTATGAAATTCGTTCCAGTATTTTTATTTCAATATTTATATATTATTAATTAATTTAGTACCTTTAATTTGTTTCCAGAAATTATGTTACAATTTTTTATAAAGAT
>NW_017672734.1:85191-85940 GCF_001879085.1 Nicotiana attenuata | reverse complement strand
ATTCCCAAAAGGGAACAAGTTGTCCTCCCAAATGTAATAAACCCGATTTCACGAGAAAAAGGGGGCATCGACAGTCGCACCTGCGACATTTCATTAAAAACCCATCTTCTGCACCTGCGATTGCTCTTACGCATATGCGGTGCCGCTTCTGCGATGAAGCGCCCCGCTTCTGCGGTCCCTGCTGGCTCTCCCCTTTTCAACTTCTGCGATGCTAACGCCACTTCCGCGGCTCCGTACCTGTGGTCCCCAACAGCAGGTGCGGTTATGGCAGAAGATCAGCAGCTACAGCTGCTCCAAACCACTTCCAATTCTTCCAACAACCTTACGAAATCATCCCGAGGCCCCAGAACCTCAACCAAAACTACGAACAAGTCCTATACCACTAATCAAACTTGTGCCTACCTTCGGAACACTCAAAACAACATCGAATCATCAAAACACCCTCGGATTCAAGTCTAAGGATTCCAAAACTTCAAATTTAAATGATAGACACGGGCACACCATGAAGAAGAACGATCTCCCGGATATAGATCTTAGCCAACCGCTCCGGAGAATAGGAAACTGCCACAGGAATGAAATGCGCTGACTTAGTCAGCCTATCCACAATAACCCATACTACATAGAACTTCCTCTGAGTCCGTGGGAGTCCAACAATGAAGTCCATAGTGATACGCTCCCACTTCCACTCAGGAATCTCAATCTTCTGAAGCAAACCACCAGGTCTCTGATGCTCGCACTTTACCTGATGA
>NW_017672734.1:70589-82715 GCF_001879085.1 Nicotiana attenuata | reverse complement strand
ACCCTCGACGGGAGGAGACTCGGCCATAGCTATTTAGCCTCGAGGCCTCGAGATGATCTTCTGAGGGCCTCAGTGATGAGAAATCGGACTCTCTGATTTCACCGTATATAGATAGTCCCTGCGTTTCTTAGAGAGGAACGATGAGAAACGACCTTGACATCCGATTCTTCAAACTTCCTGTGATGATATCACATTGACGACATCATACTTATGAAGCCAACCTTCACGATAACTGAGGTATCCCCATAGACTTGTCTTTTCAGCGTCATTCAATGTGCTGTCGATCCCATTCTTCAAGGCCATAATATCGCTGTCGACACATTTTTCAATGGCGCATTGATTGCCCCGGCCGATCCATCCTTTAAAGGCATTTATGGCCGTGTTATCACCCCCTGTAAATGGGAACATTCTGGCACTATCTCATTATCCTAGTGCCTTTTTCCATTCATTCATCTCTTTCTTTTCACTATCTTCCTCAATTTCTAACCACCATGTTTGGGGTTCATGGCTTTAAGGTTGTATGGAAGCATTTTCATCAGCTGCGCAGTGGCCTTCTGCCTGAGCTCCACCTTGTCAAGCGAGATTATACCGTCCTATCGCTGTTGTTGTTGTTGTTATGCCTGTTACTACTGTCATTATTAGCTCGAGATGATGATGCAGGGCGGCCGACTTCTTTCGATCTAGAAGGATGTTTGGACTCTACACCGCTGCTCATGAGGGTGCTCAGACGAGATCGTTGAGGGTGCACGTCCGATGAGATAGTGCTCGGAGACGCTGCTACTGGAGATAGACCTTTGAGGGTAGATTGGGCCCTAGGCTTTTATTATACGTGTACCCTTTCGCTTCTTCATTTCTGTATAAGGACCCCTTGTGGGCTTTTGTAATCATATGTTTATGAATATAAAGATATTTTCTCGACATTCGTCTTTGATGCTTGCCATATTCTTTTATATTTATGGAGACTCTGAATGTATGCCTCTGTTGACTATCGTCGATATCTAACTCGGGTACGAGTATTCTTTCTGGTTTTCGATCGATAAAAATGGCACCTCTCAGAATCCTCTGTTGTTCCTCGGACTAAGCTTGAATTGGTCCGATAGACTTGGGCCGTCGAGACCTTTACCTTGGGTCATATGAAAATAATACCTTGAGCCTTGAAGTTTTCGAGAGCGGTCTCTGAGTGAGGGTTAGCTTTGGGCACCTGGAAACCTACTTTGAATCTTGATGTAGATAACCTTTATGGCGTTGTAGATAGGTCCCAGATGAGGGGTTGCTAGATTTTAGGCGATATCCTGAGGTCGAACCCTTATGGACGGAGCTCGAAGTGCTTATTTTTCTTCTTGAGAGGAGCCTTCGAGACAGGGTACCATCTCGAATCCTGCAATGGTGCTAAATGCTTCCTGGAGTCTAACTTCTTTTCTTGAAAGAGGTCATTGAGATCGGGTACCATCTCGGGACCAGAGATGATGCCGTTGGCTTCTTAAAGCCTATCTTCTTTTTGATGGAGGTCCTCGAGGTTGTGTACCACCTCGAGACTAGAGATGATGCCGTTGGCTTCTTAAAGCCTGACTTCTTTTTTATGGAGGTCCTCGAGGTCGGGTACCACCTCGGGATTAGCGACGATGCTTGTAGGCTTCCTAAAGCCTGGCTTCTTTTTTATGGAGATCCTCGAGGTCGGATACCACCTCGGCATTGGCGACAATGCTTGTTGGCTTCCCGGGGCCTAACTTGGGTAGCCGGACCGTTGCCGTTTCTTCATATATATATATGGTCGCTTCCGCTTCTTGGGAGATCCCACTATTTTAGATAGTTATCCTTCTATTTAGGCGTTGAGCCCTTCATTACCTTAGCACTAAAGTATTTGTGTAGGTTCCTACTTCAGTTCTCTAGTCTCCCCACAGCCATGACAGCTACCTCAAGGTATGTCTGACAGGGAAGGGAGACTTCCGCTCCTGGTGTTCAGGATCAACGAGAGTTTACCTTGAAGACTATTTCTTCAAAAAGAGAGGAGCACCTTGAGTTAGTGGATGGGGGGAGAAGGTGGCGCTATAGGTAATTCCCCCGGATGAGGGCATCATTGTTGATGGATTCCTGAACGTGTACACGTATCCTTTCACACTAGGCCCCCTCGATAGGGTTGTGCTCGACTTCTGTTTAAGGTATCGGGTTACCTTGGCACAGATACATCTTTCGTTTCGGCGAGTAGTGTCGATGATGGGGTTCTTTGCGGAGAAGGCGAGGCTTGAATTTACGCTCAGTCATCTCATTAGGCTGTATCGGCCCTTTCACCATCGAGGTCTGCTAACCTTGCAGTGTCGGTCAACCACGCCCTTCATTGTTAACGATGAGGAAGATGGATATCGGGGGTGGATGAGTTGGTTCGTCCGGGTTCGGACGACTGACGTTATCCCCATGGAACTTATGTCATTCCCCGAGGAATGGAACTATGCACGTAAGCGGTACATCTTGTGCCTTCTCAGATTTGTTTATGTCGAAGGCTAGTTTGTAACTATTTTTTTTTCCTTTTCTATAGCGATTTCATGGGCGTCGGGCGACATTCTTGATCTGCCTGGTTGGATCCGAAAGTTGGCGACCTACTCGACTTGTGATGAGCGTAGGTGGCGAGCCGTGTCCCGGGGCAGATGGGAAGGAAAACATCACGGTATGTGTGTGTACTACTGTTTCCTTACCCTTTGTTCATTCAGAGAGATATTTTCCCTTTTTTCGTATTAATCTTGCTTTTGTAGGTATCGCAGAGACTTCAGAGGCGAGGCCGTGCTCCTCCGTAGAGGGGGAGGGGTTGCCAGCTTTCGGGCTAAAGAATGAAGATAATAAGCGGGACATGCATTTGCAGGGTGATGACGCTCAGAGTAAGGCGAAACGGGGCCAGGGCTTCGAGACAGAAACGACGTTTGAGCTTGCCGTGCCCGTAGTTCCTTATTTCGGAAAGGTGGTTTCTACGAGCGACCGTGCCTCGACCGGAGTCGCTTCTTCCAGCGCTGAGGGGACTAGATTAACAGATTACCCCTCGATCATTGAGGAAGTCCGCCGGCTTCAGTTTGCGGTGAGTTTCGACATAGGCCTTTTGAATCCCGCATCTTGCTTTCCTCATCGAGTTTTCTTCTGCCGCCCTTTGACAGGCTTAGGTCTGAGCTGCTCCGTCATGGAGCTAGGTTCCGAAAAGTTCTGGATGAGGATAGGTCCCTTAGGCTCCTTTGTGAGGCAAAGGAAGTCGAGCTAGCACACTTGCGATATGAGGCGTGCCGGATCTTGAATTACGAGAGCTACTTGATGAAGCAGGTAATTTTCTGTCCCGGGTGCGTATGCATTTTGCCTTTTTGCTTCTGAGGCTAACACTTTGTTTATTCCAGTTGCAAAAAAAGATGGAGGCTCTGGAACATCTTCGGGATGAAGCCGACCGAATCAAGAATGATTGCGACGAGCTAAGAGATCGGGCAGATGTTCAGGCTTCAGAGGAGAAGGATGCCTTGGCTAAAGTTCCTGCCTTTGAGGTTCAACTCCGCTAAGCTCATGATAATGCTTTATTTCAAGCGGATATGATCAAAAAGCTCGAATCCGTGCTTTCAAAGGTCAGGGCTGAGATCGTTGATGCGCGGACCGGAGCAGCACTGAGCCGAATTAAGGCTGATCAGGAGATGGCGATTTGTCTGAAGGACGCTACCGATGCTCAAGCCGAGTTGAAGAGGGTCCTCGATCGTGAAGAGAGGGTCAAAGAATATGCTCGTTGCAAGTCTTGAAGAAAGATTCTCGAGGAGATCCCCACCAGGGGTTTTGTCCTCTTGGAAGAGTTGGCGCGAGCGAGGGCGAACGAGCGTGATGCTCGGTTACTCCTGTCCAACACCGAGGAGAGTCCAGATGAGGCTGGTAGGCCGTAGATCGCGGGGGTAAGACGTAGATTTTGCCATTTTGTACGTAGCATTTCCAGAGCATGTTTGTAGATGGAGAATGTGCTTTTTTGCGTATGTGTATAAAAGAAAACCTTGTGGATTTAATTCTTCTGTACCCCTTTCTGTCTCGCATTTGGCCAGGTGAACTGGTCTTAGAGTCGGTGAGAATCCTTAGATTCGTGATATGGCCCTGGGGCTCAATAGGCTAGCCCGGGGGCTCTTACGCGCTCGGTCGATGCGACATTTAGTATTAGCTGGCATTTGAGCTCTTATGCTTTTGCTCAACTATTTTAGGGTTAGTCTCCGAGTCGGGTTTTGACACGAGCTCGTTTGGCCCTCAAGCTTTTATGTTTGCATGGGCTGGCGACAATGAATCTTACGCCTTTGATCGAAGCAATCTTTTATGTGCATGGCCCTGAGGCTCGTTAGGCTGTCGAGAATGGCTCTTACTCTTTGCCCTGAGGCATATGTAGTTAACTATTTTGGGTTCTGTCTCCAAATCGGGTTACGGCCCGAGCTCATTTGACCCTCAAGTTTTCATGTTTGTATGAGCTGGTGACAATGGCTCTTACGCTTTGGGTCGAAGAGACCTTTTATTGGCTTTATTTTCCTCTCGTTAAGGACTTTTGAAATGATTTTGCCTAACCCGTTGTCGGTTTGGGAAGAACCTCGATTTCAAGTCGTTTGCGGTGATGTTCGAGCACCTTAGGAGGTTTGGCTCGGAGGCTGAGTAGCTCGAAGCCTGTGATTTGGGGCTGACATGGTCGAAGCTCTTTTTGCCTATGGGTAGCCTGTTTAACCGGTTCTTTTCGAAGTAGATTCGAAGTAATGGCTTGTGATTTTGTAGCGGTGGTCGGGCATCCCCGAGTCGCGTTAGTTTGGCTGGTACAGCCGTATTACCGTAGTCATTTGTGTTTGGCCGGAGCCATTTTTGGTCCTGAGTTTAGTATTTTAGGTGTCTATATCGACGGTATGCCTTTTTAGGGATCTTACAAGTTCGATATATAGCCTAAACTTCGGGAGCGAGTTTATGCCTGTAGGAAGGTCTTATAAAATTTTCATGCCTTTGAGGTCTTACAGTTTTTGTGGATACTTGGTACAAGTATGATTCATGCCTTGCTTGAGATCTTACAGTTTTTGTGAATACTTGGTACAAGTATGATTCATGCCTTGCTTGAGGTCTTACAGTTTTTGTGAATACTTGGTACAAGTATGATTCATGCTTTGCTTGAGGTCGTACAGTTTTTGTGAATACTTGGTACAAGTATGATTCATGCTTTGCTTGAGGTCTTACAGTTTTTGTGAATACTTGGTACAAGAATGATTCATGCCTTGCTTGAGGAATTACAGTTTTTGTTGTTGCCTTGCATAGGTCTTACGAGACCGAGTTTGCCCGCTCGGGATCTTATGGCCTTGGGTTTTTTACTGAATGGCGATGGGCGACAGTCCCCGAGTCATCGAGGGTACATTGGATCGGAAGCTGTCACTTGTAGATTTCGTATTGCCTCGTTGAGGGCATACAATTTTGGAGATTCTGACCTTGAGGTCATGCAATTTTTGAGTTTTCGACGCTAGTCCCTGAGTGTTCAGGAAGTTTTTGATGGAGTAATCGTTTTGGCAAAAAGCTGAGTTTCCTTTGGAGTATGAGACGCTTTGACAAAAGGTATTCTTTGTTTACATGGCACAAGTACATGTGTCTCCGCGCTCGGGGGCCCGACTTTGCGGACACGGTTCATTCGATCGTTTGGCCCGGTCCATCATTTTCCTATAGGTACCCCATTTGGAATTATTTGGCTTTTCCAAGGGGAAGATATTCTGGGGGGATGCCCCCCAGTGTTCGAGGTTGATTGCAAAAGAAGCCTTGAACATTTGTCTGGATCTTCCTTAGGTAGCATATAGATGTTGCCTCGTTAAAAACCTTGACGGTAAAACCCTTCTTGGGATGAAACTCAGCCGAAGGAAAAGAGTACAACACATGCTTTCGAAACCTAAGGCCTTCGGGTTGGGAAGTGCTCTGGTTGTTTCGATCGGGTGCCTGCATGAGGGTTAGTATGAAATATAAAATGAAAAGGGAGATGATTATACCTTAGCGTGGGATGCGCCAGCGATGTTCCGGGGTCTGATATGTCACTGTCGCTTGTAATGAGGACGTGGTACGGTCCTTCAATATGTTTAATCGGGCTTAGCCAATGATGTAGTTTGCCTGCCCTTTGGTTCTCTCGAGAGTGAAGATATTGGTATCGCTGCCACGTCGTGCACCGCGAACATTTCTCTTGCTGCGTGCTGTTCCCCGTAGACGGTTTTCAACCCGTCCTTTGTTGGGAATTTCATCATTTGGTGGAGGGTGGATGGCACTGCTCTCATGCAGTGTATCCACGATCGTCCGACAAGGCATTGTACCTCATGTCTCCTTCGATCATATGAAATTTGACCTTTTGGGTCGTGCCGGCCACGCTGACTGAGAGGGTGATTTCTGCTTTTGTTGTTTCACTTGCCATATTGAATCCGTTGAGGACTCGAGTGGCGGGTACGATTTGGTCTAGCAGTCCGAGCTGCTCTATTACCCTCGACCTGATAATGTTGGCCGAGCTATCTGGATCCATGAGTACACGTTTTATTTTCAATGTATTCACGAGGAAAGAGATTACCAGTGCATCATTATGAGGTTGAGACAAGGTCTCGGAGTCCTCTTCGCTAAATGTGAGGGCATCTTCGGGTACGTATCCCCGGGTTCGCTTTTCTCCGGTGATTGATATTTTTGTCTTTCTCATCATAGGTTCCCGGAGAGCGTCGACGCCTCCCAATATCATGTGGATAACATGTTGTGGCTCATTCGTTTCGTTCTTCTTGGCCGCCTCTCTTTCTCGGAACTGACTTTCGGCCCGGTCGCTTAAGAATTCTTGGAGATGACCTTTATTGAGTAGCCTGGCTACTTCCTCTCGGAGCTGGTGGCAATCTTCGGTCCTATGGCTGTGTGTATTATGAAATTCACATACTAAGTTATAATTCCTTTCGGAAGGATCCGACTGTATAGGCCTGGGCCATCTGGTGTACCTGATTTTGCTGATGGCGAAACGATATCCGATACATCGACATTCATGTTGTATTCTGATATGCGCGATGCCCCTGTTGGCCCCGTGATTCCATCGAATCTGGTTCTGTTAATGAGTCCCCGAGGATTCTGTCCTCGGTTGATCAATCGACCGTTGCGAGGTGGGTTGCGCCTCGGGGCGTTCCTCCTGTCTTCGGTGTATGGCTGATATCTTTCCTTATTTGGCTTTGGCTCATTCGTTAAAAGCCTACTCGGGTAAATTGAGCCCGAGGGGGCTCCTAGTTGATCATCCTTGACCCTGATCTTTGACTGATATCGGTTGTGGATGTCCGACCAGGTTACAACGGGATACTCGATCAGATTCTTTTTCAGCTGCCTTGAAGCTACTGAGCTCCGCTCATTCAGGCCTTGAGTGAAGTCCTGCACCGCCCAGTCGTCGTACCGGTGTTTATTCCATTCATTCTGTTTGGAAGCGAGATACGAACTCTCGTAGCATTTCGTTCTCCCTCTGCTTGATCTTGAACACGCCAGACTTGCTCATTGCTACTTTGATGCCACTGGCATGTGCCTTTATGAAGGATTCTGCCAGCATGGCCAATGAGTCTATGGAGTTGGGACCTAGGTTGTGATACCACATCATCGCCCCTTCGAGAGTGTTGCCCCGAATATGTTCAGTAAGAGGGACTCGATATCGTCGTCTTTTAGGTCGTTGCCCTTCACAGCGCACGTGTAGGCAGTAACGTGCTAATTGGGGTCTGAGGCCTCATTTTATTTTGGGAGTTCTGACATTCTGAACTTCTTTGGAATGGGTTTCGGAGCCGCTCCCTCAGGGAACAGCCTTTGCACGAACTTTTTCGAATTCATAATTTTCAGGACCAGGGGTGCGCCCGGGATTTAGTCGACCCTGGAGTTGTAGGTCTCGACCTTTTTGTCATTGGCTGCTATCATTTTCTCGCCCGATTCAATCCTTTTGGTGAGGTCCTCGAGCATTTTTATGATGGCGGGATCGTCTATCGACCAATTATTGCTTGACATCTCCGGTACCTGTTCGGTCGGGGGAGCTGTCTCCGGTGCTACCGTGCTAGGAGTCTTCTGGTGACTTTCCAGCTGAGCAATAGCCAGCTATTGTGCCTGCAACATTTCAAAAATAACATGAAGGCTAACTTCCCGTTCTTCCCGAGCTGGTTGTTTTTTTGGGCTTCCTGTTGGTCGACATGGTGTATGCTCCTGTTAGTGTGGGAGCTTATTTCGACGTGTCGAGCGTCACATGAGATTCCGTCAGCCGGAATCGGTCCTGGCGCGTTCTCAAGATTTTATGGCGGCTCACTAACACCTGGAAAAGCCACGTCATTTTCTCCGTGGTTCTCAATAATGTTGTTTACTGAATCAGACATTTTAACCTGAAATCGAAGATCTTGGACAAGAAAAAGTGTGAAAGATAACTTGCGTTATATGATGAAACCTGCAAGAAAATAATCACTACTATTTTTAGCCCCACGGTGGGCGCCAAATTGTTTACTGTGAAAATGGTAATAACAATTAAATTTTTTGATGGGACTCTAAAAATACGTGATCTATTTTTATGCTAGTTGTTTAAGGAGATGATGCTATATGTATGAAGTTTAGAGACGACATGCAAGCTAAAATAGAGTTACAATACCGATGAGCTGACCAATACGGGCCTCGGACTGACCGATACGAGGTCTCCAGGTCGATTCCTGGGCTCGAGCTCGAGCTATTAAGGGTAATCAGGGAAGGGCTAACAGTTGTAAAATAATCAGCGAAGATGAACAATGATAAGAAATAAATGAAGAACAAGTATGAAAGTAATAAATAAGAGCAACAATATCGAGAGAGTATGTTAGAAAGAAAGGAGAGAGAGTTATTGTATATTTCGTGTGAACAATTGGAACAACCGCCCTTTACATAATGGCAGGGATCCCCTTTATAAGGCGGCCGGGGGGGGGGGGGGATCCCCCTTTAGTACAAAATACATCAGTTGTAAAGATGTGGGATGGGAAAACTAGACATGACACTCTGATTCGGGTTCAGAGTAGATCGGCTAGGCTCTGTCAGTCTTAGCTGTGCGCGTTGGGAACTCCCCGTCTTCATCATAGTCGCGGTTTGTATCATCCTGGGGTCGGGTGTCGACGACCCTCGAGGGAGGAGACTCGGCCATAGCTATGTAGCCTCGAGGCATCGACATGATCTTCTAAGGGCCTCAGTGACGAGAAATCGGACTCTCTGATTTTACCGTATACAAACATCGACAGGGGATCTCCCGTGATCTCATCCCGTAGTCCCAAACATAAATACTCGGGGATCTCTTAGTATCGCAGGGATGTCTCAGTATCCTCAATATATGTGATGGGGATCTCTCGGTATCCCGAGGATCTCCTAGTATCCTCAATATATGTGCTGGCAATCTCTCGGTATCTCGAGGATCTCTTAGTATCCTTAATATATATGCTGGGGATCTCCCGGTATCCCGCACTACAGTCCAAATCAATATATGTGCAGGGGATCTCCCGGAACACTCATCTGTAGTCCCAAAATAAAAACACAACAATCTCAAGGAAAGAATCCACAATTTCATCCAAGTTCGTACCAAGAAAACAGAGATTTCTATTCTAACATGCTGCACAGAATTCACGTAGACAGTTTAAGCAGATAGGACATGTAATTCACTTAAGCATGATCCCTTATAGTACACAGTAGGCTTAAAATACAAGTAGTGTTCAAGAAGAAAGAAACACAATTAATTTACTTAATGAAAAACGGGTTTCCAACAATTAGCATGTGTACGCACTCGTCACCTCACGTACACGGAATTCAAATAACAACAATACTAAATCCTGGGGGGGCGTGTCCCCCACAAGAAGTTAGACAAGCCACTTACCTCGAACCAGCTCAACCAAATTTATACCACGTTCTTGCCACGAGTATTCGACTCCAAATGGCCCAAATCTATTCAAAGTAATTGCATTGTGTAAATAACACTTCAAGTAACTAATTCAACTAATTAATTCTAAGCAAATACGCGAAATTAGGAAAAATAACCAAAACGCCCACCGGGCCCACGTCTCGGAATCCGGTAAAATTTACAAATTCAGAAACCTCACACTCTCACAAGTTCATACCTACCAACATTATTCCAATCCGACATCAAAATCTTGATCAAACCACAAAATTAGGCCTAAGAACCTTTTCAAATTTTTCTCCAAATTTTCACCTCAATCTCGAATTTAAAGGATGAATTTAAGCATAGATTCGTGGAAATCAATCAAAACCGAGTAAAGATTACTTACGCAAAACACCTTGGTGAAAAATCCTCTCAAAATCGCCAATCCCGAGCTCCCAAATCAATTTCTAAGCTTTTGAAACGTAACCCTCGATTCTACCCCTTTTCAGACCAGCGAAACCGCATCTGCGACTCTGGGATCGCACCTGCGGTCCCGCTTCTGCGTAGGCCAAGTTGCACCTGCGAATTTTCATTAAAAACCCAACTTTTGCACCTGCGGTTGCTCTTACACAGATGCGGTGCCGCATCTGCGATGAAGCGCCTGCTGCTCCAAACCACTTCCAATTGTTCCGCCAACCTTCCGAGATCATCTCGATGCCCCTGGGACCTCAACAAAAAATACGAACAAGTCCTATACCACTATTCAAACTTGTACCAACCTTCGGAACACTCATAACAACATCGAATCATTAAAGCACCCTCCAATTCAAGCCTAAGGATTCCAAAACTTAAAATTTCCACTTTTGATCAAAAAGTCTATCAAACCTCATCCGAATTACCTGAAATTTGGCACACACGTCCCAAAAGGCACAACGGACCTACTCCAACATCCGGAATTCCATTCCGACCCCGATATCAAAGTCTCACTATCGAACCGGAAACATCAAAAATTCAACTTTCGGCATTTCAAGCCCAACTGAGCTACGGACCTCCAAAATACAATCCGAACATGCCCCTAAGCCCGAAATCACCCAATGGAGCTAACCGAACCAACATAATTCCATTTCGAGGCCGTCTTCACACTGCTCCGACTACGGTCTACATTCCAAGGATAAAACTCTCATTTAGGGACTAAGTATCCCAAAACACTCCGAAACACCAAACGAATCCTCCCGACAACTCACAATAGCAGAAACAAACACGAGGAATTCAGTTAATAGGGGAACGGGGTGTAAATTCTTAACACGATCGGCCTGGTCGTCACACGAGCCCCTCGGTCTCCAATTCAAAAATGCATACAAGTGCAAAAACATCATACAAACTTGCTCGTGCGATCAAAATACCACAATAACACCTAGAACTACGAATAAGACATCAAAACGTATGAATTTTTTTTATACAAACTTATGGACTTTGAAATTTACGATTGGACGTCCGAATCATGTCAAATTAACTCTATTTTGAACCAAAAATTACAGACAAGTCAAAAATAGTTAAATGAACCTTTACCAAGTTTCGGAACCGAAATCTGAAAACGGTAGCAACAAAGACAACCTACTATCAAACATAGAAATTCTTTAAACCTTTAAATTACTAATTTTCAACAAATCACGCTAAATTAATTTAGGGACTTTCGAATTCAATTATGGGCATATGCCCAAGTCCCAAATCAGGATACGAATCCATCAAGACCGTCAAAACACTAATCCAGGTTTTTTTACACAAAGTGTTGATCGTATTCAACTCAAATAATTTCTGAAGATAAAAATCACATTTTCTTCAATTTTTTGTTCATAATTGTTTTCAGAAAAAGACACGGACTGCGCAGTAAACTGAGGAAGTCTAAACGGATCTATTCGAGGTCTCGAAAAACATAAATCATTTCTAATACTCAAAATGACCTATCAGGTCATCACATTATTAACACATGGATTGGGGGTAAGTATTTTCTACTCGGTTTTGATCATATTCCATGATTCCATCTTCATTTTTGGCATTTTATTAACGATTTCAAAAGAAAAATTGAGGGTTTTGTTGACATGTGATTTTTGACCCTCCTCGAAATTTTACCCATTTATAGCGTGTAAATATTTAGTTTAGGCCTAATATCGCCATTTTAACTAATTTTTACTATTTTACTTTATTTTATTACAAGAAAATGAAAAATTACCAAAAAAATATAGGTTTATTAATAAGATCGGAAG
>NW_017672734.1:30803-70569 GCF_001879085.1 Nicotiana attenuata | reverse complement strand
ATTTATTTCAAGTTTTAGCAATCAGGAGCCCGCCTGGAGAACAGAGGCATTTATTTCAAGTTTTAGCAATCAAGAGCCCGCCTGGAGAACAGAGGCATTTATTTCAAGTTTTAGCAATCAGGAGCCCGCCTGGAGAACAGAGACATACATTTCAAGTTTTAGCAATCAGGAGCCCGCCTGGAGAACAGAGGCATATATTTCAGTTCTAGCAGTCAGGAGCCCGCCTGGAGAATAGAGGCATATATTTCAAGTTTTAGCAATCAGGAGCCTGCCTGGAGAATAGAGGCATATATTTCAAGTGTTAGCAGTCAGGAGCCCGCCTGAAGAACAGAGGAATACATTCAAGTTCAGCGGTCAAGCATCACTCGGAGAAAGGGCAAAGCATCTCAGATCACAATTCAAGTCAGCAACAAAGGAGGCTTGCGGAAAGAATGCGAGTCAATAGTCCGAGACGACCAGCGGAAGTTGGTCACAATCCAAAATAATAAAAGAAGAGGAGAAACAAAAAGAAGGCAAAAGGAATCCAAATGCAGAAGTCGAGAAAGATGTGAATTGCTTAAGACGTAATTGGAGTCACAAACGTGGGGTGCTGTCCGGGTTTGGTCCGAAAAGCTGAGGAAGAATGAATTAGCACCGGCAACTAGCAAACATCAAGGTTCAGATCCAAAGTCTGCATGAAGAACCATTCAAGGCTCAAGATCAAGCTTCAGAAGACTATAGATAGGAATCTTGTAACTTGTAGTTGACAGGCTTAGTTAGTCTTTTTCATATTTTGATTTTTGATATAATAACAGGACCGCGGACCGAAACCTCGGGGGAACGGCACCTCGACCGGCTCTTCACCTCGGCGAACTCCATCATCTCACTCATTTCTGAACTACACGTGGCCTGATTCCTTTATAGCCAAGGATATGTAGGCAGCTCAGATACCAGGGCTCGGTCACATTCTCCTTCCTCTTAGTTTTTGCTCTCCCTAAATAAGGGTCGGGTCAAAAACCTGTCTAGTCATTCTTTGCTGAAAACTCTTCGAGTTTCCAGTCAAAGAGGGGCAGCTGTTGACATGTGATTTTTGACCCTCCCCAAAATTTTACCCATTTTTAGGGTGTAAATATTTAGTTTAGGCCTAATATCGCCATTTTAACTAATTTTTACTATTTTACTTTATTTTATTACAAGAAAATGAAAAATTACAAAAAAAAAATATATAGGTTTATTAATATTTTATAGTCATTTTTAATCTTAAAAAAACATTACCAAAATAGTACCTTATCTTTATTTTTATAATCTTGAAAACACAAAAAAAAAAAATAGTTTTATGTTTTATAGTTTAGTTCAATTAATTAAAATTAGTGTTATATTTTTATATTATAATTGTACATAATTTTAGAAGAAAGAATTAGTTTTAGGTTGGTTTATCCCGTTTTTATAAATCTTATATTCCATTTTTAGTCTTTGGCCCAAAATCCCTAGCCCATAGTTCCTAGGCCCATACACCTAACCTAATCCCTACCCTATATAATACCACCTACACCACAAACACACCCTACACTCTAAAATATACAATCAGGCGCAATACACAAAAAAAAATAACGCTGAAAAACTCTGAAAAAGCTGCGCAGTTTTTGCTGATACAAGACCCCACCCCCGGAACCTTCATCTTCTCCAGGCCAAGACTTCAAAAGGCTTCAGCGATTTTGCTGAGCCGGAGCGACCTGAACGACCCCTTCTATTAAGACCTAAGAAGCAGCGACACCACCAAGTGGCCGGAAATCGGCAACCCTCACACACACACATACACCACGATGCACAGACGCATAAAAGCCAAGAGACAACTCCAGATTAGGAGCTAATGTCATGGAGTTAGTCAGGTCTGTTTTCTGATTTGGTCTGAGCTTTCCGGTGAGCGTCGAGGTCGTCGTCAGTCATTGTTCGCCTCCGGTTCTGTCCGTGGTTGCCGGTTTGGGATAGGTTTTGTTGAGGTCGGGTTCGAGGATTCGTTTGTTTCTCGTCATTGGTTCATCATCAGCCTTTCTCTGTTGTTTCAAAATTCATTTTGGAGGTTTTGTACTGAATCATGTATGGGAAAGGACTGCGGCTAAAGATTCTCTTAAAGGTTCAGTTTCTTATTTTAAATTTCCTNTCAGGCGCCCACCTGGAGAACAAGGGAATACATTTCAAGTTCAGCAGTCAGGCACCCACCTGGAGAACAAGGGAAGTATAATTCAGGTTTTAGCTTTCAAATTTTTCGTAATATTTGGTAACATGATGCGCCCAGCCACCAAACTGGGGCAGAAAATGTTTCTTTGTTTTGTCTACCCAAATCCAAATCTTAACGAAGTCGAAATGTGTTAACAATCACGGGTGCACTGGTGCGGCGTGGTTCGAGACGCATTTTCATGACGTTGCAATTTTTATTAAAAATAGAAATAATAGCGGTTTACTAATAAAAGGCACACAGGCTATAACATGTTTTACAATCAGATAAAGGCAAATACAACAGTTGAGCGACCGTGCTAGAACCACGGGACCCGGGAATGCCTAACACCTTCTCCCAGGTTAACAGAATTCCTTACTCGGATTTCTAGTTCGCAGACTGTTAACAGAGTCATAATTTCCTCGGATCGGGATTCAACCGGTGGCTTGGGACACCATTAATCTCCCAAGTGGCGACTCTGAATATTAATAATAAATCCCGTTCCGATTGTCCTTTAATTGGAAAAACTCCTTTACACCCTCACGGGGTGGAGTAAAAAGGAGGCGTGACAGCTCTGGCAACTCTGCTGGGGAAAAGAACCCAGAACTTTGGTTCAGGGTTCAGAATTCGAGCTTAGATATATTGTTGTATTTGGCTTTATCTGATTTTCCTACATGTTTCATGCTAAATGTGCAAAATGTTATTTTTTACCGCTTTGATATTATCTGAACTGTATATAAACTGTGCCGAAACCCTTCTCTTCTCACCTCCGGGGATGTGCTTACTGGTTGAGACTCCCTATTCTATTAGTGTCAATACCCTGAAATAAGAAAGAGGCCGGACAAGTTACTAAGCCGGATGGCCTTTTGGTTCCCGGTATGTAGCCCCCTCCTCGGCTCGAGTTGTCCGCTCGGGTACACAGTCTAGAACATATACCCAGGTTTTGAACATAGAATAGCTTGACCCCATGCCGGATCCCTAGTAGGAACGCTTATCTGCATCACGTGCATTTTGACTTAGGGGACTCAACACAGGGGTTGGGTCCGTCTAGGACAGGTGTACCCGGAATAATGGACCATCCTGATGCATCCTATGTGCTACATGTTGCATTTATTCAAGGGTAAAAGGGTCATTTGGCGGACCAATGATGGCTGAGGGCAAATGGAAAATGAAAAAAACAATGAAAAAAAAAGAGAAGAAAAAAAAAAGAGAGGATGAAGTGTGAAAATAAAGCAAGTAGATCCAATTATGTCTTTTGCCACATTGTGTTAAGAACAAAGAGAGCTCAAAAATTCAAAAAAAAAAAAGATTTTGCACTTTTTCACCATTTTCCAAAAATCAAATAAAAAGGGGAAAAAGAAAATCCAAAAGATTCTGCATGTTTCATCATTTTCAAGAAATGACCAAAAATATGTTTTCTCTAAGTTAGTTGTTTTTTTTAAATTTCCGCCTGTATCCAATCTGCCTGAACTACGCATACCTGATTCTCGTCCTTCGGGGCGTGATACGCAGGCAACCCACATAGGGTCCGGTCTTCCTAGTAAATCTTAGGTTCTTGGCTTTGCGGGGTCTTAGCCAAATTTTGCACTTCTAGCCACCTTTTGGCTAAATAATTCATTTTGCAAAAATAATTGCAACCATGTCTTGCATGTGTCTAATAGGGAATGTTATTGCCTCACATAATGTTGGTTTAAGTTTTCTCAAATAGGTGTGAATTTACTAACCGAAGTTTGAGCAGGATAGATACCCCAGGACCGCTGCATTCAGGAGTTGCTTAAGGAGATTTACTCTTATTTTTATTTTTAGTTATTTTTGGGTATTTGTTTTTATATATATCGTCTTTTACTTTCTAAGTTTTGTACAGAGATGTCAAGTTTTTTTTTGTCATTGTACTTTTTATTTTATATTTGACAAGGTGTGTGTAATTCAAAAATCCAAAAAAAAAAAGGAGATGTTGCATTTTATATTTCCGTTATGAGTTTTCTTTAGAATACTAGTTCTAGAAATGAAAAAATTTGAGGTTGTTCTTCCTTTAGGCAATTAATATCCAGGACTTAAAATGTTGTTTTTATGTTTCCTTTAGTATATTAGGACCAAAATTAAAAAAAAAAATGAAAGAGAATTTTCTTTTAGTATTTTTTTAAAAAACTTTCTTTAAGGCGTTAATTCCAAAATCCAAAAATATTTTCTTTTGAGGTGTTTCTTAGGGAAATTAGTGAAAAATGAAAAAATAATTCTTTTTATTTTCATTAGAACTTTAGGATATTGTAAAAAAAAAAAAAACTTTATCTTTTGTTTGTCATTAGAATTTCTTCTTGGGGGCAATCAAAGTTGAAATCCAAACATTTTCATTGCTTTGTTTCGAAATATTGCCTTAGGATATCAAATGAAAATTAAAAATATGTTTCTGTGGTTTATTCTTTAGATTTCCTTCTTAAAAGTGAAATTAAGAAATTCTCTTAATTGGGTTCATTTATTGTATCCTTGGGCGATTTGAGAGCTTCCAAAGAGGGGAATTCAACCTAGAAATTGTGACGTAAGTTATTTCTACTTAATGTGAGTTTAACACTTGGTTTTTGGGTAGATTAACCACAAAAATTAGCGAATAATCATGGGATTAGAGTAAAACCTAGGGTTTGATAAAAACAAGATTTAACCACGAAATTTGTTATGGAGTGGAGTAAAAATCTTATATTCTCATTCCTTAGGCTATGGGTAACATCTTTCTTCAAAAAATTCCGGAATCCGGGCACGTGGGCCCGGGGATGAATTTTAGTAATCTTGTAATTTGGATTAGGAATGACTCTAATAGTTGGGATATGAACTGTGGCTAGCTGCATTGCACGTAAAGTGAAATTATCTTATGTTAAATGTCTTACGCTAACGTGATGGCTTCATTTTGTTGTGATCATATCAGAAATGTGGTTGGTTTGTGGTTTTAAAGTGGTAACTCTTCACTACAACACAAAGGCAAAAGGCAATGGCAGAGAACAACAGAACTGAGTGGGTTGATACGGGTGCCCAAAAGCAATTTTTCAGACCCATATGCGAAAGGCTTTGATCCTGCTGTTCGATGCATGTACCACTCTAAAGTCCGGGGTCATAGCATTGAAGATTGTCGTTCTTTGAAAAGGGAAATTGAAAGAATGATTCAAGAAGGGGTAGTTGTGGTCAATGACAGTGACAGGGAGCATGCGAATCCTCTTGGGAACTTGTTGATTAAAGTTGATAATGGTCTTGGCAGTATTGATGCGAAACTCAGTGGCTAAGATGCCGTGCTTGGTAATTGGGAAAACGATCCATTTCTTGGTCAGCCGGAGTGGAATTTTGGTGGTTTATTTTGTTGTCATTTCGGTTGTCCAGGTTATTTCAGGGTTGTAATCCGGATATTGTCTTGTGACTCAAACCCTTCTATCCTTTCATTTTGCTTGGTTTGTTTAGTCGTAGTAGCTCGTTTAGTGCTGTCTAGGTTTGTTCCAGGGTTGTAACCCCAGTCTAGTTTACTTGTCTTGTTGTTCGAACCGTTTCACCGTCTGTCTAATACAATTTCCTGTTTTCTGTTATTTCTAGTCATTTTCTTTTGCTTAGTTCTCTTTTCTTTCCACAGTTCTTTTCCTGCTGGTTCTAGTGACATGACATGCATGCATAATTCTCAGCCTGAGCTCGAAAGTTAGTTTAGTCATGAAGCATTTAAACAATTTTGAAGATGATAGGGACACTTGAGGGAAATAAGAACAAATTTGGACATTTTGAGATCATTTGAAGCCCGAACCATGTGAAACTGGGGCAGATAGGACATAATGAAATACTGTTGAAATGCATCATGCCGCATCAGGTTGAAGCCAAAGGCAAGTTTGCCCAATTGTCAGGGGCTGTTCATGGTAAGGAAAGTGAGAGTGTTGTCCAAGGTGCTTTGTAGGAGGCAAATGTGCGGATATGGTTATCAAGTCTGATACAATCAAGATGTTACAAATGTTTTCCTTGATTTGTTTAATTGTGTTGTTTGTACTTGGCATGTTTTGAAGATCGGAATGCCGAAGGCATTTTGTTCTGCTATCTAAACACTTTATCCTTTGTTACCCCTTTGAGGCTTTTTTTATTTTTTTTCATACCCCTCTTTTGGAATCAGTAGCGAAGTTCAGAAACGCAAGCGCAAAGGATAAGTAAAGGAAAAGAGAAAGGAGAAAGAAAAGAATGAAAAGAGAAAGAAAAGAAAAAAAAAAGAGAAAAGAAAAAAAAGAGAAGAAAAAGAAAAAGAGAAAAAAAAAACAACAAAACAACAAAACAACAGAAGGGAAAAGAAAGGAAAAGAACAAAAAGAGAAAAGAAAAAGAAAGGGAGCAACAACAAAAGTAGTCGTATGAACTACGTTTGACTTGATTCCGAAAGGATATGTAGGCAGCCTCTCTCTGAGGTTCAGTCACACCAAAATAAAATTCAAAAGTCCCTAAGAAAGAAACTGGGGCAGAAGTTGTGGTTGTTGTAAGAAATCTGATTCCGAAAGTTGTAATTTTGAACCCATGTTGAATTGTTTTGAGCCTTTGATACCCTTTCTTCCTAACCCTGTCCAAAAGCCTGCATTACGGTCCAAAGAAAGACCTTCTGATCAATCTTCGAGAGACGCCGAGTAAAGCGAGTAGAGGTGAACCATATCAGGGGCGACACTCCAGTCCAAACAAGGGAAATGAAGAATGAGAGAGTCTTGATGATAAATGCCCTCACGGGCACCATAAGGCAAAGCAAGCTGAGAGAAATAAAAAATGAGAGAGTCTTATTGGTGAAAACCTTCACAGGCACCATAAGGCGATAGCGAGGTGAGAGAAAGACCAAAATGAGAGAGGCTTGATGGTGAAAACCTTTCGGGCACTACAAGTCGAATAAGGATAGTGAATCAGATTGGATAAGCGGAGCATTGAAGCCTAGTTTCACGGTAAAAAGGCACGACAAGAGTTGAACATCAGATTTGCTTAACAGAATAGGCCGCAGGTGCATGTCATGGTCATTAGAGTTGGTATCCACATCCGATAGGTTTCTACTTTGTAGTTTTCTTGTTAGGAATCATCTCTTCCCATTGTCCTCTACTCTGTTCTTTTTGTTTTGTTTACTTCCTCTTCTTGAGTATGTCTGGTCAGAACAAGTAAGAAATGACTTCAAAATTTGCCACCAGCTTTCCAATTGCACAAAACGGGGTCTGGCTAACACATCAAAATGTCATAAGTCAGGAAACAACAACAAGCGCATTGAGCTAGTAACAATCAACATGCTTTGGGATCCTTGTGAAATACAAAGGTTTGGTACATATCAATTCATGAACAATGCAATAGATGAAGGGTTAGGGTGAACAGATCAAAGGTATTTCCTGTGATAAGATTGATAAAAGGGTGTTAAACCAGTGACGAGCAAGACTTTCCAAGCAGAAGTCAAAGTTATCAATGCAAATGAGGGAGCCGTAGACCTTAAGGACAGGACCAGTGGTTTAAGGAAAGAAAGAATAGCATACGCAATGAAGGGGTGACAATTGTCGTGCTTTGGGGTTCATGTGAGACACAAAGGTTGGTAAATGTCAGTTCAGGAGCAATGCAACAGATAGAAGGTGTTGGGTTTGAGCGAGAAGAGGTATTTTTTGTGTTAAGGTTTACAAAGGAAGTAGTTAGTCAAGGAACAAGCGGGGTCTTCGAATGGAAATCAGTTGTCATGGCAAGTGAAGGAGCAACAGACCTCAAGGCCAAGGCCAGTGGTTTAAGTCAAGAAAGAACAGCATACACACGGAGTGGGGGGCAATGGACGTGCTTTAGGATTCATGTGAGACACAAAGGTTGGGTAGATGCCAATTCATGAGAAATGCAACAAATAGAGGATATTGGGTCTGAACGGAGAAAAGGTATTACGGATGACAGAGAAAGTGGTTAGTCAATAAGCAGGCAGGGTCTTCGAGTGGAAATCAGTTATCATGGGAAATGAAGGAGCAATCGCCCTCAAAGTTCAAGGCCACAAACCAACCACCATGTTTTTAAATTGACAAGATTTTTCTTTGATTGAAACAGGGGCAGGAAATTTCGTTTGTTTCGGAGGAACTCTCCGTAGGGGAAGAGCAAGCACCAAACAAGTTTGACCGTAAACTTTCACGACCCTCCTAGAAAATGGGACTCATTTTTTTTTTTTAAAATAATCATGAGTAGCATAATTTAGCATAAAGATACCTCAGGGAATATAAGTGGTTTCAAAGTCGCATGTTTGAAGTAGGATCCAATTAGGAATTCTCAGGACCCTCCTGGAAAATGGGACCCAGTTTTTAAAGCAATCATGAGTAGCATAATTTAGCATATAGATACCTCAGGGAATATAAGTGGTTTCAAAGTCGGATGTTTGAAGTAGGATCCAATTTGGAATTCTCAGGACCCTCATGGAAAATAGGACTTAGTTTAAATCTCAATCATGGTAAGCATAATGCGCCAAGACGAGTTGTCAGGACCCTCCTGAATAATGTTTCGTTAATCTAGAAGTTGTTAAGGCCCTCCTGGATAATTGAGAGTAGTTAAGACCAATTAGATAACAAATGTAGTAGGGGTAATACCTTTAGAAGATATAACTTAGGTTCGTAATTGTTAGGAGTTGTCAGGACCTCCCTGGATAATAGGACTTAGCTTTCAAGTGTTCAGGACCCTCCTGGATAATGGAATGTAGTTTTCAAGTGCTCAGGACCCTCCTGGATAATGGGATTTAAATTTTAAAAAAGTTCTCAGGCCCCTCCTGGATAATGGGATTTAGTTTTAATTTTTCAGGACCCTCCTGGATAATGGGATTTAATTTTCAGGACCCTCCTGGATAATGGGATTTAATTTAAAAGCTTTCAGGCCTCCTAGATAATGGGATTTAATTTCCAAAGGGTTTTCAGGACCCTCCTGGATAATGGGGTTTAATTGAAATTCTCAGGAACCTCCTGGATAATGGGACCTAGTTAAATTTAAAGACCCTCATAGATAACAAGATTTAGCGTAGGTTCTACCTTTAGGAAATATAATTTAGCTTTAAAGTTATCACTCTTAAGATGAGATTTAATTTAAAGTCCTCAGGGCCCTCCTGGATAATGGGATTTAGCTCTTAAATTCTTAGAGCTCTGTAGGTAACCTGATCCGGTTAACACTCACAAATATGCCCAGATCCTAAACTGGGGCTGAAAATGTTTCTTTGTTTTGTCTATTTCTGTTGAAATCAGGCGCCCACCTGGAGAACAAGGGAATACGTTTCAAGTTCAGCAATCAGGCGCCCACCTGGAGAACAAGGGAATACATTTCAAGTTCAGCAATCAGGCGCCCACCTGGAGAACAAGGGAATACATTTCAAGTTTAGCAATCAGGCGCCCACCTGGAGAACAAGGGAATACATTTCAAGTGTCAGCAAATCAGGCGCCCACCTGGAGAACAAGGGAATTCATTTTAAGTTGCAGCAATCAGGCGCCCACCTGGAGAACAAGGGAATAAATTTCAAGTTTAGCCGTCAGGAGCCCGCCCGGAGAACAGAGGCATCTATTTCAAGTTTTAGCAATCAGGAGCCCGCCTGGAGAACAGAGGCATTTATTTCAAGTTTTAGCAATCAGGAGCCCGCCTGGATAACAAAGGCATTTATTTCAAGTTTCAGAAATCAGGAGCCCGCCTGGAGAACAGAGGCATATATTTCAGTTTCAGCAATCAGGCGCCCACCTGGAGAACAAGGGAATACATTTTAAGTTCAGCAATCAGGCGCCCACCTGGAGAACAAGGGAATACATTTTAAGTTCAGCAATCAGGCGCCCACCTGGAGAACAAGGGAATACATTTCAAGTTCAGCAATCAGGCGCCCACCTGGAGAACAAGGGAATACATTTCAAGTTCAGCAATCAGGCGCCCACCTGGAGAACAAGGGAAGTACAATTCAGGATTTTAGCTTTCAATATCTAGTATTATTCGGTAACACGACGCGCCCAGTCACCAAACTGGGGCAGAAAATTCTTCTTTGTTTGTCTATTTTTGTTGAAATCAGGAGCCCGCCTGGAGAACAGAGGCATTTATTTCAAGTTTTAGCAATCAGGAGCCTGCTTGGATAACTAAGGCATTTATTTCAAGTTTCAGAAATCAGCAGCCCGCCTGGAGAACAGAGGCATTTATTTCAAATTTTTGCAATCAGGAGCTCACCTGGAGAACAGAGGCATTTATTTCAAGTTTCAGCAATCAGGCGCCCACTTGGAGAACAAGGGAATACATTTCAAGACTCAGCAATCAGGCGTCCACCTGGAGAACAAGGGAATAGATTCCAAGTTCAGCAATCAGGCGCCCACCTGGAGAACAAGGGAAGCACAATTCAAGTTTTAGCTTTCAAATTTTTAGTAATATTTGGTAACATGATGCGCCCAGCCACCAAACTGGGGCAGAATTTTTTTTTTTGTTTGTGTATTTTGTTGAAATCAGGCGCCCACCTGGAGAACAAGGGAATACATTCGAGTTAGCAATCAGGCGCCCACCTGGAGAACGGAGACATACATTTCAAGTTTTAGCAATCAGGAGCCCGCCTGGAGAACAGAGGCATATATTTCAGTTTTAGCAGTCAGGAGCCCGCCTGGAGAATAGAGGCATATATTTCAAGATTTAGCAATCAGGAGCCCGCCTGGAGAATAGAGGCATATATTTCAAGTGTTAGCAGTCAGGAGCCCGCCTGAAGAACAGAGGAATACATTCAAGTTCAGCGGTCAAGCATCACTCGGAGAAAGGGCAAAGCATCTCAGATCACAATTCAAGTCAGCAACAAAGGAGGCTTGCGGAAAGAATGCGAGTCAATAGTCCGAGACGACCAGCGGAAGTTGGTCACAATCCAAAATAATAAAAGAAGAGGAGAAACAAAAAGAAGGCAAAAGGAATCCAAATGCAGATGTCGAGAAAGATGTGAATTGCTTAAGACGTGATTGGAGTCACAAACGTGGGGTGCTGTCCGGGTTTGGTCCGAAAAGCTGAGGAAGAATGAATTAGCACCGGCAACTAGCAAACATCAAGGTTCAGATCCAAAGTCTGCATGAAGAACCATTCAAGGCTCAAGATCAAGCTTCAGAAGACTATAGATAGGAATCTTGTAACTTGTAGTTGACAGGCTTAGTTAGTCTTTTTCATATTTTGATTTTTGATATAATAACAGGACCGCGGACCGGAACCTCGGGGGAACGGCACCTCGACCGGCTCTTCACCTCGGCGAACTCCATCATCTCACTCATTTCTGAACTACACGTGGCCTGATTCCTTTATAGCCAAGGATATGTAGGCAGCTCAGATACCAGGACTCGGTCACATTCTCCTTCCTCTTAGTTTTTGCTCTCCTTAAATAAGGGTCGGGTCAAAAACCTGTCTAGTCATTCTTTGTCTGAAAACTCTTCGAGTTTCCAGTCAAAGAGGGGAACTGTTGACATGTGATTTTTGACCCTCCCCGAAATTTTACCCATTTTTAGCGTGTAAATATTTAGTTTAGGCCTAATATCGCCATTTTAACTAATTTTTACTATTTTACTTTATTTTATTACAAGAAAATGAAAAATTACAAAAAAAATATAGGTTTATTAATATTTTATAGTCATTTTTAATCTTAAAAAAATATTACCAAAATAGTACCTTATCTTTATTTTTATAATCTTGGAAAAAAAAATAGTTTTATGTTTTATAGTTTAGTTCAATTAATTAAAATTAGTGTTATATTTTTATATTATAATTGTACATAATTTTAGAAGAAAGAATTAGTTTTAGGTTGGTTTATCCCGTTTTTATAAATCTTATATTCCATTTTTAGTCTTTGGCCCAAAATCCCTAGCCCATAGTTCCTAGGTCCATACACCTAACCTAATCCCTACCTTATATAATACCACCTACACCACAAACACACCCTACACTCTAAAATATACAATCAGGCGCAATACATAAAAAAAAATATAACGGAGATACTCTGCAAAAGCTGCGCCGCTGAACGAGGACCCCCCCCCCCCTTGGTCGTCTTCTTCGCACCACCCAACCAAACCTAGACCTCCGATTTCTCATGTTAAACCAGCCACCACAGGCCACCGGAAACCTCCATCTCACAACAAACAAGCCAAAAACTCCAAAACGCCATTTACGCAAGCCTCCTGCGCATTGTCTTCTTCAAAAAAGAAGCAGCAGCCATGAGAGAACACCGATCCTAGCCAAGAAACAGAAACCCTCATGCCTCTTCTCCTTCCTAAGCAGTCGCTGAACACCATAACACACAGACACGAGAGACCTAGGAGCCAAGCAACACCATTGACGACCAAAAAACGACCTCCCGTTCTGCTTTCGTCTTCAGGTTCTAAACACAAGACCCAAAATCGATGGCTTCTTCTTAACAGAGACCTAGAACCAAAAACTCGATCCCAACCATTTCCATGGAGTTTTGGAGCCTTCTTGTTCACTGAAACAAGAAGCTTCATCAGCTAGGAGCTCGGTCTGAAACCATTTCCTTAGCCGTTGAACGACTCTTTATGTTCGAGTTCGTCGTCAAAGATCGGGTTTCCCCGGCAACGTTTGAGGTCTATTTGAGGTCGTCGGCGAGGTCCAGCTTGAGTTCCGGTGAGTTCGAGTCCGTTGTCGTTCATTGGCTTCCGTCCGAGGTTCTGTTTCTTTCTTCGTAAGATATCTGCTGCTTTTTGTTTCCATGCCAAAGTTTATCAACTCATGAATGTTTTCACTGGCAATAATGCTCTTCTTATGATGTGGTTGAATTTAGTTTTTTATTGATTTTATGAAACGTATAGTTTGCCTTTGAATTATGAGCATGTGGCATTAATTTATTGTTATTGATTTTTTGTTTTTTTGAAAGTTGAATTAAAAATCAGTGAGTACTAGTGTTAAGCCTTGGGTTTTTAATTTGAATTAATAGAAGTTGGGTTTAATAGTGGCGTGATTAGTTAGTGGCTATGGGTACCGTTCCCGTGGCATGGTTACGATATGTGAATCTCAATTCGGGGGTGCATTTCATGTAACCCGATTATAACAACTTCGAATAATAAAATCCTTTGAAATTAGAAATCGAGGCGTGCCATTTAGCGGAATTTCCATGGCCCTCGCAAAGTGCAAACGTGTAGTTGCTTTAGGCGCGTCATTTTAATAAATTCACCTTCCTAAACTCGGGTGCGCATTTATGTGACCCAAATCCAAATCTTAACGAAGTCGAAATGTGTTAACAATCACGGGTGCACTGGTGCGGCGTGGTTCGAGACGCATTTTCACGACGTTGCAATTTTTATTAAAAATAGAAATAAAAGCGGTTTACTAATAAAAGGCACACAGGATATAACATGTTTTACAATCAGATAAAGGCAAATACAACAGTTGAGCGACCGTGCTAGAACCACGGGACCCGGGAATGCCTAACACCTTCTCCCGAGTTAACAGAATTCCTTACTCGGATTTCTGGTTCGCAGACTGTTAACAGAGTCATAATTTCCTCGGATCGGGATTCAACCGGTGGCTTGGGACACCATTAATCTCCCAAATGGCGACTCTGAATATTAATAATAAATCTCGTTCCGATTGTCCATTAATTGGAAAAACTCCTTTACACCCTCACGGGATGGAGTAAAAAGGAGGCGTGACAGGTTTTTGTCTAAATTTTTCTAAAGTGAATTTTTGAGTTTTGAACATCGATTTGGAGTCGGAATTGATTGAGGTGCGGGCCTTGTTTGACTTTTCGGTTGACCTTGAGTAAATGTGTAAATATTCGACCTTTGTCAATTGGGTTACTTCCTATGGCATTATTTGATGATTTTAAGTTGCTTCTGGCTAGTTTTGAACCGTTCACAGGATGATTTGAGCGGGATGGCGCTTCTAGTGTACCAATTCGGCTTTTTCAAGGTAAGTGTGTTGCCTAATTTTGTTGGGTGAATTTTTCCTATTAATCCCCATTGTTTGCTACGTGCGGGGGTGATGCATATATGGGGTGATGAACGTATATGCATATGCCAGGGTTAATCATGCTTGGGGGCAAATTATACGATTAATTATTCCTAGTAGAATTACGTTACTTTCTTGTTTCATGTCTTATTTGACTTCTAGATTACAAAAAAAAAATACCAAATTATATGCTAGAAACCAAGATTTAGCTTATTATATCTTGATTAAAATTTGACGGATTTCCGTAAAACTATTGATGTGTCAAAATTTGATCATCGTTATGCTTAATCACTAATACATTGCTATGGCCGTTATTCATGAGAAATTGGATTTTATACTTGAGTTGAAGATAATTGTTGAGACTTGCTGAAATATTTGAACAATAAGGTTCTTGAGGTTTATTGAATTTTGATTGGCTTGAAAGCTGTGATTGATGTCCATTAGGAATATTCGCTTAAACACTCTCGTTGATGTTATTCGTGCTTCCTACCTTACTTGTTATTGATGTACATGTGCTTGGTGAGGAAGAGTGTAAAGCACGAACGTTGATGTGGTTCATGCTTCCTACCTTGCTTGTTATTGATATACATGTGCTTGGTGAGGAAGAGTGTAAAGCACGAAGGGTGATGTCGTGCCATTTCATACACATTATCATGCGAGGAAGAGTGTAAAGCACGACTGGTGATGTCGTGCCATTGCATTTACATTATCATGTGAGGATGAGAGTAGAAGCACGAAGGGTGATGTCGTGCCATTCATTTACATTATAATGTTTCGGTTTACATTATCATGTGAGGATGAGAGTAAAAGCACGAAGGGTGTGCTGTGCCATTTTATTTGTACATCATGATTTCATTTACATTATCATGTGAGGATGAGAGTAAAGTCACTAACGGTGATGCCGGGCCATTTCATTTATAATATCATGCTTTTATATTTTCATGTGTTCATGGCACGAGGAGTGTTTCCGTGCAGGCGATGTCACGACCCCAAATCCCCTCGGTAGGATGTCGTGACGGTACCTAGTCTCTAAGATTGGTTAAGCCTAACAAATATGCGGAATCACTGGAATAACAATTTAAATCTCAAAACATCAACAACTATATAAAATCTACAACTCAACATGTATATCTCCCATAATCCGGTGAAATATAAGTCACAATCTCTAGATACAGAACGTAACACTTCTATGCATCACTTTCTATCCAAAAGCTTAAAGAAATGAGGAAGAACAAGGTAGAAGGGGACTCCGAGGCATGCGGATGCGGACATGTATACCTTGAAGTATCCAAAAGCAAGTAGCTCAGCGTGCTAATACAGAGACTGATAGGATATACCTAGATCTGCACAAAAACATGTGCAGAAGCGTAGTATAAGTACACCACAACGGTACCTTTTAAGTGCCAAGCCAAACCTCGGTAGAGCAGTGACGAGGTTAGGTCAAGGCCGTTGTGGAGACTACAAAAAAAAAGATAAAATATATAATGAAAATGTCAGGGAAGTGAAACAATAAAGAATTTACGGAAAGTAACAACACGGAATCAAGGAATCTAATACAACATGAAAGGGAAGCAATGATTTTACACGTTAAGGAAACAACAACCAAACAATATAGAAAATATAGAAGGATCAACAGGGGCGCTCCCGAGGTACCATCTCGTATCCCAAATCATGAAAGTAACTCACAGTCTTTCCTTATATCACCGAGGGAGCCTTAATATATTTTTTTTTGACAATTATTCTCAAAAAATAGCACCTCGCATTTTAGCCCACCTTATAACACCGCATGGCTTCTAGTAAATCCCTTACTAGCCACGCTAATAGAGCTCACCTTATCTCACCGCATGTGTTTCAACACCCAGAACTTATACCACGGCATGCGTATGAATAATCACAACGACACGGCAGAAACCTCATGCAAATAGTAACAACAACACGGCAGAAACCTCGTGCAGACAATAACAACAACACGACATAAACCTCGTGCAAACAATAATAACAATCACCTCAATAATAACACAAATTCCAAAACATAACAACTACGTAAAATGATATGTCATAACTTACGCCTTGCCTCAATAGAAATCCACGGCCTCTGCAACTCAGCACCAAACATCACATCAAGATATTTCAAGTATAGCAATTTCAATAAGGAATTCCACATCAAATAATGAATACAGAATTAGGAAAGCAAGTAATTCAACTAAACATGTAGTACATGTTGCAAATAAGGGATAGGTGAAGTAGACATGTGAATTTAGGCTAAACATGGTGACTATAACATGCTAAAGTACTCAATGAAGGCATGGAAAGGAAAATACGTAGCTAAACAGAAATTTCAACATTTATCCCGTGTACGCACTCGTCACCTTACGTACACGGCCTTCACATATCACAAGTTATGACTACAGTACCAAATCCTAAGGGAAATTTTCACCACACAAGGTTAGACAAGTCACTTGCCTCAAACCACACTCAATAAATCAATGAAGGCCTTTCCCTCTATTTTCAAACTCCAAAAGTCTTGAATCTAGCCAAAACAATTTCATACTAGAAATATAACTGTAGGAAACTAATTTAAATAATGAAATTATGATTTTATCAAAGAATCGAAAAATTTCCCAAATAAGTCAACTCGAGCTTGCGTCTCGGAACTCGACCAAAATTATAAACTCCAAACCCCCATTCGATATTGGATCCAACCATATAAGAATTATTCAAACCCGATCTCATTTCGCCTTTCAGAACTGAAGAACTTAGTCTAAGAACTTCTACACCTTTTCCCCTAATTTTAAGCTCCAAAACACTAATTACTAGATGTAATAAAATTATAAATGTATGTAGAGATATTTGGGATGAAATCTCTTATATAATTTACTATACCCAAGAACTGTTAGATCTGTTTTGTTGTGAGGCTTGTATCTAGAAATTTGAGTAGTTCTCGACATATATGTGGTCCTGGACTGTATGCACCTTGAACAAAATGCATTCCAAGAAAATCAATCTCCTTTTGGGCAAGAACCATCGTTTTTGCTGAAAGCATGATCCCATAGTGTGTTATCAATGCCTCAAACTGACGAAGCAAGTTGACATGTTCCTCCAATGTATCACTAAATAACAGGATGTCATCAATGTAAACTACAGAGGTATGGAGGATGGGTTGGAATATTTTTATCATGTCTTTTTGGAATAAGGAGGGTGCAGTTTTCAAGCCGAAAGGCATGAATTTCTATTGGAAGTGATGATCGGGGATGCAAAATCCCGTTTTGGGTATTTCTTCAGGGTGGATTCCCAATTGGAAGGCATTGGCTAAGTGAGAGAAAAGAGTGAGCCTATTTGGGATAGGTGTTGATACCCAATTTTTCCCTATATTTTTATATATGCAAAATACATTCAAAATAGCATGTACAGGCATATATAAGCATGCCCCAAAGTTTTGGTATTTTTCCTTCATTTTTTAAGATTTTAAAATCAATTTATTGTCTATTTTAATGCTACAAAATTCAATAATTATTCCCAAACTAGCATTTTTTTTAGTGAATAATTTATTTCGTTCTCATAACCCTAAGATATAATTGGGGTAATTTTTGTATATTTTTATACATTTATTTGGTATTTTTTTAGCTAATTACATATAATTGTAATTATAGCCTATTTTACGATTAACAACATTCTATAATTATAACAGTATTAGTATTTTTACATTAATATTTATATGTTATTAAAACTTGCTTTTTAACCTATTCATCTTCCCCGATTTAGGATTTCTTTGATCTTTTAACATGCTCTACTGTGATTCTTATATGTTTTTTTTACTATGTTTCCTCTATGATCCGTATGTGCTTCTTCTACTGTGTTTCTTTTACCTTGTTCTTACGAGTTCTTCTACTGTATTTTTTTTTGCATGATTGCTCTTTATTATGTTATTCATGAGTTTCTTCTACTGGGAAATATGTGTTCCTTTATGATTTCTGCTCTTATTCCGTTAATATTTTTGCCTGACTTACTTGTCTTCATCTCTAGACTCGACTAATGGTAAAAAAAATCCTAGAATTTGGGGGTTCATTCGAGTTTTGAGGTTATTTGTTATGTGATTTGTTTGTTTCTTATCTCTGAACGTGTTGATTTCAAAACCCTAGTCTCTTTGGACCTATTTGAGTTCCTGAAGTTGCTTCCTCTACTGTTTGACTGAGTTTCGAGATCTTTGTGTCAACTTTGTTTCTTCATACGATTCTGACCTCTTTACTTGACCTTTCGCATGCTATCTGGTATTCCTACTTCTCTGAGATGACTACCAGGTTCCTATCGGTCCTCTACTCACTTGNACATTCATGGTCCAATGGGAACTTGCATCACGTTTAAATTCCGCACGATATGCTTGTATTACTCAATTGCAGGTACGTCAGCTGGCCACGAACATTACAGCATGAGCGATCTCGCCTCGATTTCTCGCAACCCATCAGTCCCTGACCACCCTTCCCAACCTAAATATTGCGCCCGTCTCTTCGAAAACCTCCATCGGCATACTCCGTCGATGTATCCTGAACTAGATATGACCTGATTCCTGTAAAACCAGGGATATGTAGGCAGCTCAGAAACTAGAGCGCGGTCAAAACCTTTGCAAGTCGTTTCTCGCGGTCAAAATTGGTCATCATATCTTTACCCGACAACACTTTCATCCTTCCCGGGTAAAGAGGGGCAGCTGTTGATACCCAATTTTTTCCTATTTTTTTATCTATGCAAAATACTTTCAAAATAGCATGTACAGGCATATATAAGCATGCCCCAAAGTTTTGGTATTTTTCCTTTATTTTTTAAGATTTTAAAACCAATTTATTATCTATTTTAATACTACAAAATTCAATAATTATTCCCAAACTAGCATTTTTAGTGAATAATTTATTTCATTCTCATATTTACCCTAAGATATAATTGTGGTAATTTTTATATATTTTTATACATTTATTTGGTATTTTTTAAGCTAATTGCATATAATTGTAATTATAGTCTATTTTACGATTAACATCATTCTGTAATTATAAAATGACTTTTTGTATTTTTACTTTAATATTTATATGTTATTAATTGGTCCAGTGCCTTTAATTTATTTTCAAGTCGTTTTTTACTATTTTTATAAATTAAAAGGGGAAAACAGGCTATTTAAATGACAGCCCTTTTGTATTTCAATTTTAGCCCAAATTGGACCCCCAATCTCAACCCCAAAATCCCACAACCCAATTTTATTATAACCCAACCCATACCCTTTCTTATCATACCCAAAACCGGTCTCCATTTAACCCATTTAATCCCAGCCGATGATCTTTTAGATCAACGGCTCCCCTCGTCCCTTTCCTTTTTTAATTCAAACAACCCCTTTACCCTACCTCATTTCTCACCAACCGCCGCCTCTGAAACCCTCCACTCTCTCAAATTCTCTCAAGGGTTCTCAAACCCTAGCCGCCTCTTGCCGTCTCAGACCAGAGATCCACCAGAATCTATGGACACCAAAGCTATGGGGATCTCACACCCACCCCCTGGTGCTCTTATACACCGGTTTTCTGAAGATTCAAGGCCTAACCTTGAAGATCTCTACTCAGAGCTCCTTCGATTCAGAGTTCCATGGTCGTCTCCGGCTTTACTCCGGCATATCGTGGATGTTCGAGCCTGAGTCTAACTTCTCCGGCTTAGATCCACGAGTTTTCCAGGCTTTTCTCACTTCTAGGTTTCTTCTGAAACCCTAACCTTTCGAGGTTCTCCTGATTTCTCTAGATCTATCCTAGATCTGTGTTTATCTTGGGGTCTCAAACATTTTCTCAAAAGTTTCTTTCAAAACTTGCTTTTTAACCTTTTCATCTTCCCCGATTTAGGGTTTCTTTGATCTTTTAACATGCTCTACTGTGATTCTTATATGTTTCTTCTGCTATGTATCTTCTATGATCCTTATGTGTTTCTTCTACCTTGTTCTTACGAGTTCTTCTACTGTATTTTTTGCATGATTGTTCTTTATTATGTTATTCATGAGTTTCTTCTACTGGGAAATACGTGTTCCTTTATGATTTCTGCTCTTATTCCGTTAATATTTTTGCCTGACTTACTTGTCTTCATCTCCAGACTCGATTAATGGTAAAAACCCTAGAATTTGGGGTTCATTCGAGTTTTGAGGTTATTTGTTATTTGATTTGTTTGTTTCTTATCTCTGAACGTGTTGATTTCAAAACCCTAGTCTCTTTGGACCTATTTGAGTTCCTGAAGTTGCTTCCTCTACTGTTCGACTGAGTTTCGAAATCTTTGTGTCAACTTTGTTTCTTCATACGATTCTGACCTCTTTACTTGACCTTTCGCATGCTATCTAGTATTCCCTCTTCTCTGAGATGACTACCATGTTCCTATGGTCCTCTACTCACTGATTTTCTTTGATTGCATGACACTCTTCTTTGTCTCAAATCCAGCCTCGCATGCTTAATGTTTATGCACTCTTTATAGGTCAAATTTCCCTATCAAAATAACCTTGATTGTGGACTGATTTCAAATCTCTTTGTGTAATTCTGATTGCACTCTTAAATTGATTCTTTCCTTTATTGTTTTGATTTCCTTTGTTTATTGGACTTGTTGAAATATTTTCCTTTCGACCCTGCCTTTCTACTTAAGTTGATTCGATCCCATTACCTTAATTACATTAGTATGGGATTCTTACGGACCTTTCCTTAATTAAGGTCTAATGAACTTAACCCCTAATACATGTGGTATACTCATACTGTGCTGAAAATATTTCCTTATTTGTCATGTCCAGCCCTGCGTGATTTCTTTCCTTATTTAACACTTGCATGCTACCGTTTGGTTTAATTGCTTTATTAAAGGAAATCTTTGATACTGATTTGATTTTAATAAGACACATATTCCTCCAATCATGTCTGAATTACAGTCCTTACCTTATTTCTGCATGTTTCTCACACTATAAATACCTGCTCTTTTATTAACACAAAAAAAAAACAACAAGAAAAAACACTGGAGTCTTTTCTGAACTCACACTGACGCACAAAGTATTCTCTCTTGCTGTTTGTGCTGTGACTTCTTTGCAAGACTTCTGCTCTCTTTTGCTTGTCTCTTTCTGAAACTGGTACGCCTTTATTTAAACTTTTGCCTCATCCCTATGTGTTTATTCTATAGTCTCATTCTATTGTGTGGTTTGCTGTTCATGCTTCGTAACTTATGCTAAGTATTTTTCCTTTCTTCGCTTCTGTTCCCATATGAATCCCTACCCCCTAATCCCTTCTATGTGATGAGTTAAAGCCTTGGCCTGACAGTATCCTAATTACTGCCCAGGCCTTGGTCTGACCTTCAATAGGTCCTAACTCTCCAATGTTTGGCTAGTGGGCTGGTCAGGGGTGTGCCAGCATTCTATGTTGCTGGGCATGACCACCAGCCTGCCTTGGCATCCCTTAATTCCCTCTATTGCACTTACACTTGTTCCTAGATTCTATGTTCTGCCCACCTCCAATGAGCCTTGCCTTGGGACCTTGAGTTCCCTCTGAACTTGGACATTGGAGGGCTGGCCCTTCCACACTGCACTTTAATTCAGTTCTGTAATGATATCTGGGTGTAAGCATTGCCTGGAGTTCTTGAAACTCCTTGGAACTTTGACACATTCCAGATAAGAGAAAGGCCTTGGAACTTGATCCCGACAGTTGGCTCATATCATGTTGTTAGACCTTGGGTCTGAATTAGGCTCCTTGGATGCAGCTTAAAAGCTTTGATGTAATTTTATTTTCTGTTTGATTCATTTGGTCTGTAATAAATTTTGTAATAACTTATGGGGTTTTTGTAAAAAGGGGAGGGTTATCTGTGTATGCATAAGGGTAGATATCCTGCCTATAGGAGTTTTTCTTTGAATTTATGCACTTTCACATATAGAAATCATGCTTATTTCTGCACTTTCATCTATAGAAATCATGCTCACAGGAATTCTGCACTTTCATATGTAGAAACCATGCTCATAGGAGTTCTGCACTTTCATATGTAGAAACCATGCTCATAGGAATTCTGCACTTTCATATATATAGAAATCATGGTCATAAGAACTCTGCATATCATATAGATATCCTGCTCATAAGAATTCCGCATGTAGGAACCATGTCTTTAAGATTCTGCATTTTTGCATCTATCATTAGGCAAACAGTTATAGGTCAAATTAATAATCAATTGCATCCTAGACACCATGCTCGTAGGATTTTCTGCACTCTTGCCACGCTTGTAAAAAGTGTGTAAAATTAACAACGCTAGAAAGCATGCCTATAGGAACTATTAACCCAATCTGAATCACTCGTTTTAGGATTAGTCCGTCAGTAGTAACCAAATGCAGAACTCATATCATTCTGTTAAAACTGGCAACTTTCAGTAATCAGTTCACTTCCTTATTCCTGAAACCAGTAGATGCCATCACCTAGGCAAACAAGTAAGTAGTTAATTAATTGCACCAGTCTTCGATAAGTTACAGCCAGGCGAGCCTAATGCGAACTTCTTGTCTAAAAATATGTAATGAACCAGCCTGCCTAACGTTAAGCATAATTTGGACCTAATCAGTATATGTAAGACGTGCTAAACTACATGATTTCTGTGATTAAAGGAGGTTTGTCTGAGCCTTAATTGCTTTTGTGCTCCCATAACTGTCTTATGTGTTTTGCCTGACGCCTTAGCATTTTAACCTTTTGAACCTCTGAAAAGCCAAGCTCCCTCCCTTTAGGATTAGTGGTCCTAAAGCCTCCAGGACTGATAGGTGGGACGGGTAATAGCACGCTGTAGGTAACGACACCATTTCGCGCTTAATACCTTATCGGGGTGGGAAGGGTAGACATGGGAGATGATGATCACACGATAACACTACGCGTACGATTGGTTACCGGTGTTGTGTGGATGATCCATGTGATTTATAAACCTAGGACCCCTTGCCCTATGTTACTTTGTTTAATATCNCTTCGGGGTAGCAAGGCTGAACAAAGCATTATGCATTATCTTTTACTTTTTTGCTAGTTGATTTCCTTTCCGTATTTTCTTTAAATTTTGAAAAGAGCTCCGATGTTCAAAACAATTTTGGAATTTAAGTATTTCAGTTTCTTATAAATCTTGCTCTTATTATTTTCTCTGTCATTTATTTTATTTACACAGCATTATTATTACTTATCTTGATGAACCGACGAGTGTGACATGCGACGAGGTAACGCAACAAATGGACATAGACTCAGAAGAAGATGAAATACCAGAAGAGGTCATTAGAGAGGTCGAGGACTTTGAGAACAAACCTAAGTCTAACTTGGACGAAACTGAGGTTATCAACTTGGGGGATACAGAGAATGTCAAGGAAACGCGCGTCAGTGTTCACTTGTCACCGTCAGAAAAGGAAGAGTACACGGAGTTCTTAAAAGAATATGAGGACATATTTGCCTGGTCATATGATGATATGACCGGTCTCAGTACATCCATTGTAGCTCACAAATTGCCAACCGATCCGACATGTCCGCCGGTAAAACAGAAACTCAGAAAGTTCAAGCCAGACATGAGTTTGGAAATTAAAGAAGAAGTTACCAAATAAGTCAAAGCCAAGGTCCTCAGGGTAGTGGAATATCCGACATGGTTAGCCAACATTCTGCCAGTGCCGAAGAAGGACGAGAAGGTCAGAATCTGTGTCGACTACCGGGACCTCAACCGGGCCAGTCTGAAAGATGATTTCCCATTGCCGAACATACACATCCTGATCGACAACTGCGCCAAGCACGAGCTGCAGTCATTTGTCGATTGTTTTGTTGGATATCATCAGATATGGATGGACGGAGAAGTTTGGCCAAAGCCGATCAATTCAGATGCAGTGAAGCGATACTATGTGTAACCATTATGATTCCTTTATGATGTAATTTGAACTACGTCTGACCTGATTCCCGTTTAAGAGGGGATACGTAGGCAGCCTTATGGGTTCGGTCACAATTCAATAAAATTTTCATTCCCCCCCCCCCCCCGAACCATTGGAAACTGAGGCAGAATTTTGAGGAGGACCCTCAAAATTCCGAAGTTGATCTCCGCCAATCATCACGCGCAGTCGTCAGAAGCACCAGCCCAGTAAACTGGGGCAGAATTTTGAGGAGGACCCTCAAAATTCCGTAGCAAAAGAGGTTGCAATATCTTGAACCGTGTCGCAGACATCGGTTCATCTGAAACCATTTTACTTTTATGTATTTACATCATGGTTTATTTTACTAAATCATGCATGGCTATTGTCAAAATAGCTTTGTTTAGCAACGCTACCCCAAATGAAAGCAAGAGCCGAGTAGGACAAGCGAAGTCCACGGGAAGACGAACTAACCTTCCCCCCTGACAAAACTCACAATCTTTCTTTGAATGCAGGCACCCCGAAAACATAGAATCATCGGATATGATTACAAACTCACATTTTTCAGGAATACAATTCTCAAGATCATCGCCCATTTACAAGTGCTATCCGCGCACGACATTCCCGGCAGCCCCAATGACAATCATCTATCAGCTATCATCTATCAGCTAAGAGATTTCGTTACTCTACATTTTTCTCTGCATTGCATAAGGCTACCTTTCTGCCTTCCGAGACTAAGCTCTGTCTCCATCTGCATTTGTGCATTGCATAAGGCTACTTTTCTGCCTTCCGAGACTAAGCTCTGTCTCCATCTGCATTTTTCTCTGCATTGCATAAGGCTACCTTTCTACCTTCTGAGACTAAGCTTTGTCTCCATCTGCATTTTTGCATTGCATAAGGCTACCTTTCTGCCTTCCGAGACTAAGCTTTGTCGCCATCTGCATTTTTGCATTGCATAAGGCTACCTTTCTTCTTTGCGAGACTAAGCACTGTCTCCATCTGCATTTTTCTCTGCATTGCATAAGGCTACTTTTCTGCCTTCCGAGACTAAGCACTGTCTTCATCTGCATTTTTCTCTGCATTGCATAAGGCTACCATTCTGCCTTCCGAGGTTAAGCTATACCTCCATCTACATCGGCTGAAACACCGCCAACTTTATTTAAATTCCTGTCGGCTGAAATATCGCCATTCACATTTTTCTACATCGGCTGAAACACCGCCAACTTTATTTAAATTCCTGTCAGCTAAAATATCGCCATTTACATTTTTCTACATCGGCTGAAACATCTCCAACTTTATTTAAATTCCTGTCGGCTGAAATATCGCCATTTACATTTTTCTACATCGGCTGAAACATCGCCAGCTTTATTTAAATTCCTGTCGGCTGTAATATCGCCATTTACATTTCTCCTTCACATCGGCTGAAATACCGCCAAATCTTGCATTTCATGGGCTGAAATACCGCCAAATCTTGCATTTCATGGGCTGAAATACCCCCAAATCTTGCATCTCATGGGCTGAAAGACCGCCAAACTGTCCAAGGGCGTCATTGTTCGAAGGCACTATCTTCATAGCCCGAGAACCCCATGCCATGGCCCGAGAACCCTGCTTTATATTCTGCACATCATTATTCAAAGGCATCGTGGTTCGGAGGCACCATTATCATAGCCCGAGAACATCATTTCATAGCCTACGAATCCTTTATTATGCGCTTCATGGCCCAGGACATCATGGTCTGAGGACGTCATCTTAACCGTCCAAAGACAACATTCATCGTCCAATGGGAACTTGTATCACGTTTAAATTCCGCACGATATGCTTGTATTACTCAATTGCAGGTACGTCAGCTGGCCACGGCCATTACAGCAGGAGCGATCTCGCCCCGGTTTCTCGCAACCCATCAGTCCCTGACCACCCTTCCCAACCTAAATATTGCGCCTGTCTCTTCGAAAACCTCCATCGGCATACTCCGTCGATGTATCCTGAACTACATATGACCTGATTCCTGTAAAACCAGGGATATGTAGGTA
This sequence comes from Nicotiana attenuata, assembly GCF_001879085.1. Taxonomy (NCBI): domain Eukaryota; kingdom Viridiplantae; phylum Streptophyta; class Magnoliopsida; order Solanales; family Solanaceae; genus Nicotiana; species Nicotiana attenuata. Next base: position 44,550 of record NW_017672734.1, on the reverse strand, counting down.
GCTCAGAAACCAGAGCGCGGTCAAAACCTTTGCAAGTCATTTCTCGCGGTCAAAATTGGTCATCATATCTTTACCCGACAACTCTTTCATCTTTCCGGGGTAAAGAGGGGCAGCTGTTGATACCCGATTTTTACCTATATTTTTTTATATATGCAAAATACTTTCAAAATAGCATGTACAGGCATATATAAGCATGCCCCAAAGTTTTGGTATTTTTCCTTTATTTTTTAAAATTTTAAAACCAATTTATTGTCTATTTTAATACTACAAAATTCAATAATTATTCCCAAACTAGGATTTTTCTTAGTAAATAATTTATTTCGTTCTCATATTTACCATAAGATATAATTGGGGTAATTTTTGTATATTTTTATACATTTATTTGGTATTTTTTAAGCTAATTGCATATAAATGTAATTATAGCCTATTTTACGATTAACAGCATTCTATAATTATAAAATTACTTTTAGTATTTTTACATTAATATTTATATGTTATTAATTGGTCCACTACCTTTAATTTATTTTCAAGTCATTTTTTACTATTTTTATAAATTAAAAGGGGAAAACTGGCTATTTAAATGACAACCCTTTTGTGTTTCAATTATAGCCCAAATTGGACCCCAATCACACCCTAATCAAACGACCCAATTTTATTATAACCCGACCCATACCCTTTCTTATCATACCCAAACTCAGTCCCCATTTAACCCATTTAATCCCAACCGTTGATCTTTTAGATATACGGCTCCCCTCATCCCTTTCCTTTTTTAATTCAAACGACCCCTTTACCCTACCTAATTTTTTGTCCTCAACCGCCGCCTCTGAAACCCTCTACTCTCTCAAACTCTCTCAAGGGTTCTCAAACCCTAGCCGCCTCTTCCCGTCTCAGACCAGAGATCCACCGAAATCTATGGCCACCAAAGCTATGGGGATCTCACACCCCCTGGTGCTCTTATACACCGGTTTTCTGAAGATTCAAGGCCTGACCTTGAAGATCTCTACCCAGATCTCCTTCAATTCAGGGTTCCATGGTCTTCTCCAGCTTAGATCAATGAGTTTTCCAGGCCTTTCTCACTCTAGGTTTCTTCTGAAACCCTAACCTTTCGAGGTTCTTCTGATTTCTCTAGATCTGTCCTAGATCTGTGTTTATCTTGGGGTCTGAAACGTTTCCTCAAAAGTTTCTTTCAAAACTTGCTAATTAACCTTTTCATCTTCCCCGATTTAGGATTTCTCTGATCTTTCAACATTGCTCTACTGTGATTCTTATATGTTTTTTTTTCTACTATGTTTCTTCTATGATCCTTATGTGCTTCTTCTACTATGTTTCTTCTACCTTGTTCTTACGAGTTCTTCTACTGTGTTTTTTTTGCATGATTGTTCTTTATTATGTTATTCATGAGTTTCTTCTACTGGGAAATACGTGTTCCTTTATGATTTCTTCTCTTATTCCGTTAATATTTTTGCCTGACTTACTTGTCTTCATCTCTAGACTCGATTAATGGTAAAAAAAACCCTAGAATTTGGGGGTTCATTCGAGTTTTGAGGTTATTTGTTAGGTGAATTGTTTGTTTCTTATCTCTGAACGTGTTGATTTCAAAACCCTAGTCTCTTTGGAACTATTTGAGTTCCTGAAGTTGCTTCCTCTACTGTTCGACTGAGTTTCGAGATCTTTGTGTCAACTTTGTTTCTTCATACGATTCTGACCTCTTTACTTGACCTTCGCATGCTATCTGGTATTCCCTCTTCTCTGAGATGACTACCAGGTTCCTATGGTCCTCTACCCACTGATTTTCTTTGATTGCATGACACTCTTCTTTGTCTTAAATCCAGCCTCGCATGCTTAACGTTTATGAACTCTTTATAGGTCAAATTTCCCTCTCAAAATAACCTTGATTGTGGACTGATTTCAAATCTCTTTGTGTTATTCTGATTGCACTCTTGAATTGATTCTTTCCTTTATTGTTTTGATTTCCTTTGTTTCTTGGACTTGTTGAAATATTTTCCTTTCGACCCTGCCTTTCTACTTAAGTTGATTTGATCCCATTACCTAAATTACATTAGTATGGGATTCTTACAGACCTTTTCTTAATTAAGGTATAATGAACTTAACCCCTAATACATGTGGTATACTCGTACTGTGCTGAAAATATTTCCTTATTTGTCATGTCCAGCCCCGCGTGATTTCATTCCATATTTAACACTTGCATGCTACCGTTTGGTTTAATTGCTTTATTAAAGGAAGTCTTTGATACTGATTTGATTTTAATAAGACACATATTCCTCCAATTATGTCTGAATTACAGTCCTTACCTTATTTCTGCATGTTTCTCACACTATAAATACCTGCTCTTTTATTAACACCAAACGAAGAAAAAAGAAAAAAAAACACTGGAGTCTTTTCTGAACTCACACTCACACACAAAGTATTCTCTCTTGCTGTTTGTGCTGTGGCTTCTTTGCAAGACTTCTACTCTCTTTTGCTTGTCTCTTTCTGAAACTGGTACGCCTTTATTTAAACTTTTGCCTCATCCCTATGTGTTTATTCTATAGTCTCATTCTTTTGTGTGGTTTGTTGTTCATGCTTTGTAACTTATGCTAAGTATTTTTCCTTTCTTTGCTTCTGTTCTCATATGAATCCTTACCCCTAATCCCCTTTATGTGTTGAGTTGAAACCTTGGCCTGACAGTATCCCAATTACTGCCCAGGCCATGGTTTGACCTTCAATAGGTCCTGACTCTCCAATGTTTGGCTAGTGGGCTGGTCAGGGGTGTGCCAGCATTCTAAGTTGCTGGGCATGACCACCAGCCTGCCTTGGCATCCCTTAATTCCCTCTATTGCACTTACACTTGTTCCTAGATTCTAAGTTTTTCCCCCCTCCAATGAGCTTTGCCTTGGGACCTTGAGTTCCCTCTGAACTTGGACATTGGAGGGCTGGCCCTTCTACACTGCACTTTAATTCAGTTTTGTAATAATATCTGGGTGTAAGCATTGCCTGGAGTTTTTGAATCTACTTGGAAATTTGACACATTCCAGATAAGAGAAAGGCCTTGGAACTTGATCCCGGCAGTTGGCTCATATCATGTTATTAGACCTTGGGTCTGAATTAGGCTCCTTGGATGCAGCTTAAAAGCTCTGATGTAATTTTATTTTCTGTTTGATTCATTTGGTCTGTAAGAAATTTTGTAATAACTTATGGGGTTTTAGTAAAAAGGGGAGGGTTATCTGTGTATGCATAAGGGTAGATATCCTGCCTATAGGAGTTTTTCTTTGAATTTCTGCACTTTCACATATAGAAATCATGCTTATTTCTGCACTTTCATCTATAGAAATCATGCTCACAGGAATTCTGCACTTTCATATGTAGAAACCATGCTCATAGGAATTCTGCACTTCCATATATATAGAAATCATGCTCATAAGAACTCTGCAATCATATAGATATCCTGCACATAAGAATTCCGCATGTAGGAACCATGTCTTTAAGATTCTGCATTTTTGCATCTATCATTAGGCAAACAGTTATAGGTCAAAATAATAATCAATAGCATCCTAGATACCATGCTCGTAGGATTTTCTGCACTCTTGCCACGCCTGTAAAAAGTGTGTAAAATTAACAACGTTAGAAGGCATGCCTATAGGAACTATTAACCCAATCTGAATCACTCGTTTTAAGATTAGTCCGTCAGTAACAACCAAATGCAGAACTCGTATCATTCTGTTAAAACTGGCAACTTTCAGTAATCAGTTCACTTCCTTATTCCTGAAACCAGTAGATGCCATCACTTAGGGAAACAAGTAAGTAGTTAATTAATTGCACCAGTCTTCGATAAGTTACAGCCAGGCGAGCCTAATGCGAACTTCTTGTCTAAAAATATGTAATGAACCAGCCTGCCTAACGTTAAGCATAATTTGAGACCTAATCAGTATATGTAAGACGTGCTAAACTACCTGATTTCTGTGATTAAAGGAGGTTTGTCTGAGCCTTAATTACTTTTTTGCTCCCATAATTGTTTTATGTGTTTTGCCTCATTTTAACCTTTTGAACCTATGAAAAGCCAAGCTCCCTCCCTTTAGGATTAGTGGTCCTAAAGCCTCCAGGACTGATAGGTGGGACGGGTAATAGCACGCTGTAGGTAACGACACCATTTCGCGCTTAATACCTTATCGGGGTGGGAAGGGTAGACATGGAGATGATGATCACACGATAACACTACGCGTACGATTGGTTACCGGTGTTGTGTGGATAATCCATGTGATTTATAAACCTAGGACCCCTTGCCCTATGTTACTTTGTTTAATATCAATAAATTCTATCTTTTCAATTACCCAAAACTCCCCTTTATTTTTTTTACTGCATTATCCCTTTTCCTTCTTTGTTTATAAATTCCAACATGTTTGTTAGCAACCCTTATGTGTAAATTTATTTGCATACTTGTTTACATTAAAGTCACAATATAGCATGGCCGGGAACCACACTAGTGGATCTTGAGGGGTGCCTAACACCTTCCCCTCGAGATAATTTCTAGCCCTTACCCGAACTCTCGTTTTCCAATTCAAAACCTTTCTTAGTGTCCTGATGCACTCAATCATTAGGTGGCGACTCTTCAATTCCAAAAACCCAATTCCCAAACGGGAATAGAGTTGTCTTCCCGAATGTCGTAAACCCGATTTCGCGAGAAAAAGGGGGCGTCGACATAGATGCCAATGAGCACTTGGTCAAGGAATTCTATGCCAGTGTGTCCCACATCAAAAAGGGTACAAAGGTGACCAAGGTGTGAAACTTGAAGGTATTGTTTGACGGGAAGACAATCAACGATTACCTTGGCTTTGATGAGGAGGATGAGGCACTGTATATGGCTAAGATTGAAATGGGTGAGTTGGTCCGTCCCTGGCTAGCACAATACCTGGCGATCCCAGGTACCACCCCCGACTGGTTGACTACTGGAGTCAAAATTCTGAGGCGTAGTTTGAACTTTGAAGCAAAGGGGTGGGAGACATTCGTATGTAGCATGTTAGACCCTACCACTCATGAAAACACCCTACCTCTTCACCGGGCTATTTTGGTGGCTTCGATCATGGCGGGGTACCCAATCAATGTAGGGAATGTGATGTCAAGAATAATTTCAATTGTGGTGCTGAGCATGACAGAAACTACCCATTCCCGAGTTTTCTCACCATGTACTTCAGGGATCTGAAAGTGGAAAAGAGGCCCTTCGACAACAAGGTGAAAGCAAAGGCCCCATTTTCGCGGTATAGCATGCAGGGGGATGATAACCCCAAGAGCAAGAGTTTCAAGAGTACAGTTACTGCTCTAACTGGCCAGTTTGAAGAGCCAGTTGTAGTAGTGACTCCAGCTGAGCCTTCCTCTACTTCCACTGCTATGCCTCTTGGTCCATCCACCTCAGCTGCACCGGAGATCCCATCTTCCCGGGCCCATCCTATCACTGCCCACCGGCTCAGCCAGGAACTTCTCAGTATCAACAATTGGATGCAGACTGCGTCATCCAAGTTGTCCATTTTGACTACTACGGTAGAGGCTCAGTCCGCACCTCCACCCCCACAGATTCCACAGTCTATAGAGGATGCTCTTAAGGAGATGTTAGACAACCAGAAGAAAATCCTCGACAATCAGAAGAAGCTTGCTGAGGCAGTTGATTCACACAGCAAGGCTCTCAAGGAGCTTGCTAGGGAACACAAGAAGTTGAGGAAGACACGGGCCTCCAAGGAGTCCGTGAAGGAGCTGAGAGCGGATGTTGACAGACTGGAGGCATATCAATTGCCTTTAGATTTATTGCTCCAGGACCCAGTACCAGCAGCTGATCCCCAGTCGGAGCACTCTCAGAGGCCTTCTAAGAGGAGGAGGATGATTCCCAGATCGGATGATGCAGTCATCCAGTTAGCCGACCCTCCAGAGGCTTCTTCTAGTCAGCCACGGGATACACCTCAGGAGCTTGTCCAGGCCCAGGTCCCAACGGAGACTACCGAGAACCAGTCTGAGGTTCTCGAGCACAGTGAGGACCCAGGGACCACTCAGGAGTCTATGCAGACAGACAGGCCATAGGGAGTCTCTATATCCTTATTTATCATCTTTTTGGTGATTTATTTTGGTTAGTTGGCATTGGGGACAATGCCAGCTTGCATTTGAGGGGGTAGGCCCTACTTTTTGCTTCATGGATTCATTCGTATGACTGTATATATTTTTAATACTTTTTATGCTTTCTTTATTTTTCATCTTTGGTTTGTATATATTTTTATCATTTCTCGCACTTTTATTTTACTTTGGGTATGTATATAAAGTTATGTTACATTGTAGATATTCATCCCATCTATTGTATTTTCAAATCCCCTCTTGTATATATTCATTCTACTTTCCGCAAACTTTTCGTTCTTAGCTTCTTATTTGTGATTCGTAGCTTCTTGTTTTCAATGTTTGCAATAAGCCTTTGGTTTTCTTAATGCCACGGCTCTTTCCAAATGTGGATTTTCGTGTGAACCGGGTGGCTCTTCCCAATGATGGATGGCGTGACAACCTTGTTAAGGGTTTGAGTCCGTTTTTTTTCTTTTTGTTATTAGTAGTTAGTAGTTAAGGGTGCCTCAAGCAAAGCTTCACTTGGGCCTAGCACATTTGCCTTTGATCTTATGGTCAAAAACAAATTTGTTGTGTTTAGGATGGTGAAAGTCGTGACCTAGAGACTCTTGTGTTGACCGAAGATCATCAAGTGGTTTTTCGGGACCATTGTGTGCTCAAATCTAATCTAAGGTTGTTGTGCGCCCCCGACTTTGTGTCTTTAGCAATCCCATAGCTTGTGTGGTGAGTAATCATATTGCAAGTCCATGTCCCGAGCAATTGGTCTAGAACTTGCCCTGAATGTTTGTTGAGGCGAAATCCTAAGTGAATTTTGACTTGAGACATGATTATAGGCTCTCCTTGGTCCAAATGATAGCTTGAACACTTCCATAACCTACCAATGATAAGATCCCTAGTCAACCCTTTTGAGCCTTAGACCTTTTTCCTTCAAGAACCATGATACAAGCCTATACCCGTTCTAGAAGATACCCTCTCTCGGCACCCGATATTTCTTTTAGCACCTAGCAAAAGTATAAGTTTGGGGGGAGAGACGAGGATTGCAACAAAGTGGTAAAAAGGCACAAAAATGAAGAAAAGGAAAGGCAATGAAAAAGAAAGAAAAGCAAAAAGACAAAAAGAAAGTTCAATGTGAAAAAGAATAAAAAGGGATTCAAAGAAAAGCAAAGAATGAAAGGTGTGGAAAGTGAAAAGGAGAAAAGGTTTGAAATGCATAAGAAAGAGTGACAGTGTGTCTCTCTAACCCCTTAGAAAGAAGTGAAATGACTCAAAGAGTCAAGTGAATGGATGCCAAATGAATCAAAAGAAGTGCTTAAGGGAAGATGGAACCTACTTAAACCAAAACATTGCCTGCCCTGAACCAAAAACCTTCACAATGTCTCCACAAAAGCCCTACAAGATCTTGAGTTGAATGAAGCTTACATTAGTGGATACTAACATAAGGGGCAAGAATATGGTACCTAGAGCCGGACTTGTGGCTTTTTCTTGAGAGAGATGAGTGAATTCCCATTATCCTCGTTCTGAGTGCCATTATTCTAAAGGTGAGATTAACTTAGGGAGAGTTGAGGATGTGTGAGTTTGGGTTCCACAATGACTAAAGTAATAGAAAGAGTCCTTTGATGTGTTGAGTCAACCCTTGATGCTCTTGTGTCACACTTGATCCATGGTGTTTTCAAAAAGTAAATGTTATTAATGATTCATGTGTATTGAGGGCAATTGTTAGTCCCAATTGAGGCTAGTTGAGGTCACTTTAGGACAGCTAAAATTTTCTTGGACATTGTCTTAAGGGGTGGGTCTTATTTTGTTTGCTTGAGGACAAGCAAAAGCTTAAGCTTGGGGGAGTTGATAACTAGGGATTTTGACGCATTTTATACTCCTTCTTGCTTATGCTTTGATTAGAAATTCATACAAAATAGTCCCAAAAGGCTCACAAGTTGTGCTTGATTGCAGGTTTGATCAACAAAGTGACAAGATGTCAAAAATCAGCTCAAAAGGAGTGAAACTTGCACAAGTAGACAAAGCTCAGGCAAAACAAGGCCAGTGCGGCCGCACTACATCCTGTGCAGTCCGCACTGGGAGATTCAGAGAGCTGATTTCCAGGCAAAGAGGCAGTTGGGCCGCACTACCATTTTGTGTGGTTCGCACTGAGATCAACGCGGCCGTAGTCCATTTTCTGCGGTCCGCAGTGAGGAGAATCAGAGAGCTGCAATTTCAGGATGTCAAGCCAATGCGATCCGCAGTCCTTTTTATGCGGACCGCACTAGAAGCCTTCGCGGCCACGGTCCATTATCTGCGGTCCCGATGCCAAGGTTCAGAGAGCAAATTTTTAAGTCCAAAGTCCTAGTGCGGACCGCGGCCCATTTTGTGCGGTCCGCACTAACCCCGCAGGGGTATTTTTGTCAAAAATTGTCAGCTTAGTATAAATAGCTTCTTTTCCATTTTTAGGTCAAGCAGATAGACTCAGTTAAGAGCTGCGCTCGTGGTTTCAATATTTTCAGCTATTTTGGGCAATTTTAGCTACTTTTAATCATTGAATCTTTCTGTTTAACTTAGTGATTAATTAATATGAGTTTATCTTCATCTATTTCTTGTTTTTCTTCTTTAATTATGAGCAGCTAGACCCATAAGTTAGGATTGTGGCTCAACCCTAGTGTTGGTAATTGATGGGTCTTGTATTTTAGGGCTAATTTGACTATGGGTGTTTGTTATTTGGGCCAATTTCATGGTTAATTTCTGAATTAGTGGTTGCAAACACTAGTTTGTATTGAGTTGACTTGAGCTCTTCTTGAGAGAGAGAGCCTAAGTCTCCGAAATTGGTCCAACAAATAATTGGGGCGTACTCAAGAGATTGATAGCCCCAATTAAAGGGTAAAACCTCGAGAGAGTAATACCCGACTTGAACCCTAGTTGCTTGTGCAAATTTGCATACCCAATTGGTCTTGAGAAAGTCAATTCGGGCAAAATCACTCGAACCACCGAGAGGTGTAGAGTGGGTAAAGTCGTGGAATGGTTATATCATACTCCCCAACTATGTCAAACGTGCCTTAGACTCAAGTACCCGTCAATTGACCACCTAGGCGGAAGTCACTACCCTAGTGCCTCTTAACCTATTTGAACAACTCGTAGCATTATATCTCTTAGCATAATTTAGTTGCAATTACCATTGGTAGTTTGATAACAGTAGAAGTAAATAAAAACCCCAAAAATGAATAGAAGTGTAATTAAGAACACATACGCAATCCTAAACTAGATAGATACTCGACTCCAAATTCTATCTCTCTGTGGATATCGATCCCGACCCTAAATTGGGTAAAAGCTGCTCCGACCCTCTCTCGCTACTTAAATAGTAGTGCGGGGTAGGCCGCTATCACTTTTTGGCCTTCTCTTCACCCGAAACGTTCTTGAGCTCGGCCTCACGTTAGCTCAGCTCAACTCTAAAGTTTATGATGGCCTATACGTGCAATAGAGATATATCAGTCAAAAGAAAAGGGAGAAAAAAATACAATAATGAAAGTAAGTACTTACTCGGGAGCGGAGATGTTGAGCCTCTTCGAAGATGGTGGATGCATCGTTAAGGTTATTGGCATCCTCAATCCCAGCATGGCAACCCTGAAAGGGATCTTCCTCGAGGACCTTGCTCGGGTCGGGTATACGCAGAGCGTTAGCTTCCTCGATTGCCCCCTCGGAATAAGTTGGTAAAGAAAGGGAGTGACCTATTGTCATGGCCCCGAGCTCTTCACTCGAGGCGTTCTCATTAGCTTCGGGGGTCTCAGCACTTGCCCCCTCCGGTATAATTGTTGAAGGCGGAGGGACAATCTCAATTTCTCGGGACACGGGGGCCTTGCCCGCATCTTTTTTCGGAGTTCCCTCACCACAAGATGAGGTCTCTGGGATGGAGGGCTTGGAGGCCTTGATGGGTTTCCTGGATCGAGGCACCAGCGCCGACTCTTCACCGTCATTTTCTTCGTCACCCAGGGAACAGTGGGCCGAATCAGCGCCCGCTTGAGCAAACCTCTTTTGCAGCCTCCGAGTAGGGGTTCTCTTATCTTGAGGGTCTTCGAGCTTCGAAACCCTCTTCCTTTTATTGTCCTTCTCCGATTTAGTAATTAAAGTCTTGATCTTCTCCCCGGGCAGAGCCGGCCTCTGTCGATGCCCCCTTTTTATAAAGGCGAAATCGAGTTTACGACATTTGGGCGGACAACTCTTTTCCTTTTTGGAATTGGGTTTGAGATTTAGAAGAGTCGCCACCTAATGATTAAGTGCATTAGGACACTAAGAAGGAAATGAAAAGAAGAAGAACCAGAGAATGGGTAAGGGCTTGAAATTATCTCGGGGGGAAGGTGTTAGGCACCCCCCAAGATCCACTAGTGTGGTTCCCGGCCATGCTACAATTGTGACTTTAAATATAAACAACAAATAAACATACAAGACAATCCTCACATAAGGATTGCAAGTAGGGGAAGTATGAAAGTTAAATAAACGAGCTAAAATATGGGACTAGGCAATTTCATAATTTATTTTAAAGAATATACAAGTGCAGAAAAATGGGGGGTCAAATAATTGATATAAATAATCAAACAAAGGGATGAAATGGGGCAGAAATTTGGGAGAGAAAAAATAGTACTTGGACATTTAAAGAGATTTTTAAATGATTAAAGCAAAGGACAAGGTTTAAAAGAACTGAAAAACTGACAATTTTAAAAATTCTGAAAGAAAGAAGTAAACACATAAAGAGGGAGGGGGTCCTAGGCTTATAAATAACATGGATCACCCACGCAACACCCGGTAACCAATCATACACGTGGTGTTATCGCGTGATCATCATATCCATGTCTACTCTTACCCACCCCGTTGAGGTACTAAAGCGCGGAATGGTCTCGTTACTTATTGCATGCTACTACCCGCCCCGATCCTATCAGTCCCGGAGGCAGTTGGGACTACTAATCCTAGAGGGAAGGGATATTGGATTTTGAAGTTTGAAAAGGGACAAAATCTAGTGCGACAAACAAAACACATAAGAGCAGTTAAGGGGAAAACACATAGCAGTTAAGGCTCAAATAGGCCTCCTTATTCAAAGCAGAAGTAGTATAGCATGACTTACAAGTACTGGTTAGGTCTTTAATTAAACTTACGTAAAGGGGGTGGCTGATTTATTACATATTTTCAGATAAGAAGTCCGAATTAGGCCTGCCTGTTGATTGTAATTATTAAAGACTGGTATAATTAATTGATTACCTAATGGTTTGCCTAGGTGAAAACCTATAGGCATGATATCTAACAAGGTCAAACATACTGATTTTAAAGAAGATTACTGACTTTAGAAATAAACCAAATCTGCAGATATTAACAACATTATTATTGATTTTAGACTTTGCGGATGAATCAGATTTAAACGGTTGCTCCTATAGGCATGAATTCTAAGCATTATTGATTTTAAAATGGCTATGTAAGTGCAGAAATCCTATGAGCATGGTATCTAGGATGCAATTGATTATTCTTTAACCTATGGATTGTTTGCCTAATGACATGTGTGTATGCAGAAGTGCAGAAAACTTATAATCATGATTTCTATATGCAGAAATGCAGAAACTTATAGACATGATTTCAAATGCATAACTAATAGACAGGATTTCTAATGCAGTAATGAAACAACTTATAGGCAGGATTTCTAATGCAGTAATGAAACAACTTATAAGCAGGATTTCTATATGTGGATGCATAAGCAAAAAAACAGGCTGTGATTGCAGAAATAAATACCTAAAGCATGATGTCTACCCACATGCATAACATAAGTGACCCTCCCCTTTTCACTATACACCCCCATAAGTTATTACAAATTATTACAACCCGAATGAATCAAGAAAGATAAAAAATTACATCAGAAATTAAAGTTCCAACCAAGGAGAGCCTAATTCAGACTCCTAGTCTAAAACATGAAATAAACCAACTTCCAAAGATCAGATTTCCAAAGCCTTTCTCATCCTTTGGGTGTGTCAAAGTTCTAAGGAGCTTCATAAACTCCAGGCAGTGCTTACACCCAATTACATTTGCAGGATCATATTATAGTGCAGTGTGGAAGGGCCAGCCCTCAAATGTCCAAGTTCAGAGGGAACTCAAGGTCCCCAAGGTAAGGCTCATAGGAGGGGGGCAGAACTTAGAGTCTAAGAATAAGTGTAAGTGCAATAGAGGGGAAATTAGGGAAAGCCATCATAAACTAGTGGTCATGCCCAGCAATTAGGATGTTGGCACGCCCCTGACCAGCCTGTCAGCTTGAATTTAGGAGTTAGGACCTATTGAAGGTCATGTTCAGACCTGGGCAGTAATTTGGATACTGCCAGGCCACGAACTTTAACTCAGCACACAAAAGGGAATGGGGGTATGGGGGACTTATAACAAGTAGTAAACATAAAAGCAGTTAATATACAGAACGTGAGCAACAAGGTAGACAGGAATAGAGCAACTGTAAATTAAACACATAGGGAAAGAGCTGAAATCAAAATTGAGACATACCAGTTTCAGGGAAAACAAATAAGTAAAAACAGCAGTCTTGAAAAGCCAAGTTGCAAGCAAAGCAGTACAAAAGTCTTAGCAGAGAATAGAGAGTTTGAAAGAGTGTTGTGATTGAAAGTATGTGTACGAGAGTATGCAATTCGTAATGTGAATTGGTTTGTAAATGTTCAACCGAGGGTTCAAGGTTGTGGCAGTGCAGAAGGGTCGTGCCCCTTTTTGTAGTGCAGAAAACAAGTAAGAAAAGGTAAGAAAATAGTTTGCAATCAATCACAAAAAATCTCCCTTCAGTTAAGGGGTTCTGATTTCAAACGGGTAGAAGACAATTAAGGAAAGAAATTTGATTGAAATCTTTTCCAAAGTAACACAAGAAGGGTAAGTACACAGGAGTTAATTAAGGCAAAGTTCAGTGGTACACGGTTTGTGAAAAATAAGGAAAGGGAATCTATCAGACAGCGAGTGAAATCAAAATCACCGGCTTTGTTCGAATGAACCAAGCCAGCAAAAAAGTAAAGAGGGTTCAATTAGAGAAAATCAGTAGCAATCAATCAGACCTTATTAAAAGAAATTCGGAATCAATCAATAATTAGCAAAACCCTTTTGCAAGAAGAAATCCTCATATATAAAGTACACAGATATCAAACAAGAAAGGGTTGTCATGCTAATTAGAAAAGACAGGCATAGAAAGGTTCAGAATCACAAGCAAAGAGTTTCATATTCAGTTCGTAATACTTAGGGTGAGTCTGATAGTCCGGGGTTCCAAAGCAGAACCCTAATCAAAATTTCCAAAGAAACCCCCAAATCCTAGGGTTTCAAATCGAATTAGACATAGAGATGAGAAGGCAAGCCATTGAAACAGACTCAAAGGTCTGTTTCAGAGCCTTATGAGAAATAAAACAGATATGATAGCAGGTTTGAAACAACAAAGAAAGAAAGTTGATTTAAGAGCATAAAAGAGCATGTTTTAGAAAAGTCGGAACTCAAGCAAGTTCAGAAGAAAAGAGAGGTGGTATAAACTTAAGCAACAGTAGATGAAACATGCTTAGCAAGGACACAAACAGAGTCCAGTAAAGCAAACAAAATCCAAGAACTCAACAGTAAACACATATAGTAGAAGAGTAAGGAAAACATAACAAGGATTAGTATGTGAGCA
>NW_017672734.1:25101-30327 GCF_001879085.1 Nicotiana attenuata | reverse complement strand
AAGAATATAAATCGTGTCCTAAATTGGGAGCCTCGTTGTGCCCGAGGTAGGCCTAGCGACAAGTAAATTTGGAGAACTTAGAATGCTAAATGCCTCATTTTATTGATAAAAAATAAGACGAATCCCAAAACGACACTAAAATAACAGGAAATAAAAGTGTCACTAGTGGCCATAGGCCTTATTACATTTAAAGCAAAGAAAAGACTCTTAACTACTTGGTCCAGAAGGACCTTCCCCAGACTCGGCATCTTTAGCTCCATCGAACAGCTTTACCAGCTCACGTAGTCCCAGCAGCAAGTAGGCTCTCGCCAGATGTCCGCCTTCATTTCCTTCAGCAACCCGGCAATCTTCAACCCTCTTCAGGAACTTCTTTTCCAGCTCTACTATGCCCCGCTCCAAACAGATCAGTCGTTTGTTGGACAGCTCAGTGGATGTGCCCCAGTGAGGTGATGGCGAACTCGTCCGGATAGGTACGGTATAATTTGCTATGGCCGTACCTTTCATACAAATGGTCAAAGGGAATGTAAGACTTCTCCAAACATGTCAAGTCGGGATTCTTCTTTAGACCCATCATCTTAAGAAAACCCCTACCCTTACGATTTTGCGGCATTAGCAAACCCGAAGTTTCCCATGGTATCCCAGCCAGTCCTCCTATCTCCTCAAGCAAAGGTGTCATCTCAATGTCTCCGAAGCGGAATACCGACCTATCACAGTCCCAAAACAGAGTTGCAGCTTCTATGATTTTGTTGTTGGGTTGAATGTCTAGGAGAGAAGGCAGGTTTCCTAGATACTTTCGGACAAGAGTCTGATCGCTGGAATGAAGATCCTTCCACCAGCTTAGCAATTTGGGGTGAATGTGGGTGACCACGCCAAATCTGGGGACTTCGTGCCCATTTTTGCAAAACAAAAAGGTTAGGCCCCTTTCCCCCACCGGACTCGACTATTTAACATCAATAATTAGCATAAGAAGCATTTAGTTCTCCAAATGAATGCACAGAACATGGTAAGGTTCGTTTGGGTTTCAAGGAAACCCAGTGGACTTTGGACAAGGCTATCTTAAAGAGTCATTATGCGGACAACATAACTAACTCGGCTAGGTTTGACCATGATGCATGCACAACTAAATAGAGTAGGGTTTCTATGGGGTTTTAGACTAGTACCCTTGAGCGGACAACTCAAGAGGGAAAGGCGCGGAACCGTCGACTACACCGTTGATCGACTGGTTTTACCGCAAATATGCCTTTGCCGGATTTAGGGGGTGATAATATCGGAAGAGCCCAACCACTCATTATAAGCGTTGCTATGGTCTTTTGTTTGGAACGAGTTAAATATGATGTCGAAAAAAATGCAATACAATAATTAACAAATTATCATGTACTTTCACGTTCATAAAATAATGGTTACAATAATTGCTCGTAATTACAACAGTATTGAAGGAAAGCGGTAAAAGAAAGCATTAAAGAAAAGAAACAAAGAACCAAGTCAGTTTCGTAATAGAAAAGATATAAAGACATTAAATAAAGGCAATAAAGAAGCAGTAAAGTCACAAGCAACATGAAATGGTAAAAGCCTAAAGAAATCCCCAGCAGAGTCGCCATGCTGTCGATGCCCCCTTTTTCTAAAGGCGAAATCGGGTTTACGACATTTGGGCAGACAACTCTTTTCCTTTTGGGAATTGGGTTTGAGATTTAGAAGAGTCGTCACCTAATAATTAAGTGCATTAGGACACTAAGAAGGAAATGAAAAGAAGAAGAACCGAAGAATGGGTAAGGGCTTGAAATTATCTCGGGGGAAGGTGTTAGGCACCCCCCAAGATCCACTAGTGTGGTTCCCGGCCATGCGACAATTGTGACTTTAAATAAAAACAACAAATAAACATACAAGACAATCCTCACATAATGATTGCAAGTAGAGGAAGTATGAAAGTTAAATAAACGAGCTGTAATTTGGGACTAGGCAAGTTCATAATTTATTTTAAAGAATATACAAGTGCAGAAAAATGGGGGGTCAAATAATTGATACAAATAATCAAACAAAGGGATGAAATGGGGCGGAAATTTGGAAGAGAAAAAACAGTACTTGGACATTTAAAGAGATTTTTAAATGATTAAAGCAAAGGACAAGGTTTAAAAGAACTGAAAAACTGACAATTTTAAAAATTCTAAAAGAAAGAAGTAAACACATAAAGAGGGAGGGGGTCCTAGGCTTATAAATAACATGGATCACTCACGCAACACCTGGTAACTAATTATACACGTGGTGTTATCGCGTGATCATCGTATCCATGTTTACCCATACCCACCCCATTGAGGTACTAAAGCGCGAAATGGTCTCGTTACTTATTGCATGCTACTACCCGCCCCGATCCTATCAGTCCCGGAGGCAGTTGGGACTACTAATCCTAGAGGGAAGGGATATTGGATTTTGAAGTTTGAAAAGGGACAAAATCTAGTGCGACAAACAAAACACATAAGAGCAGTTAAGGGGAAAACACATAGCAGTTAAGGCTCAAATAGGCCTCCTCATTCAAAGCAAAAGTTGCTTAGCATGACTTACAAGTACTGGTTAGGTCTTTAATTAAACTTACGTAAAGGGGGTGGCTGATTTATTACATATTTTCAGATAAGAAGTCCGAATTAGGCTTGCCTGCTGATTGTAATTATTAAAGACTGGTATAATTAATTAATTACCTAATGGTTTGCCTAGGTGAAACCTATAGGAATGATATCTAACAAGGTCAAACATACTGATTTTAAAGAAGATTACTGACTTTATAAATAAATCAATTCTACGGATATTAACAACATTATTACTGATTTTAGACTTTGCGGATGAATCAGATTTAAATGGTTGGTCCTATAGGCATGAATTCTAAGCGTTATTGATTTTAAAATGCCTATGTAAGTGCAGGAATCCTATGAGCATGGTATCTAATTGTTTGCCTAATGACATGTGTGTATGCAGAAGTGCAGAAAACTTATAATCATGATTTCTCTATGCAGAAGTGCAGAAACTTATAGACATGATTTCTAATGCATAACTTATAGACAGGATTTCTAATGCAGTAATGAAACAACTTATAGGCAGGATTTCTAATGCAGTAATGAAACAACTTATAGGCAGGATTTCTATATGTGGATGCATAAGCGAAAAAACAGGCTGTGATTGTAGAAATAAATACATAAAGCATGATGTCTACACACATGCATAACATGAGTGACCCTCCCCTTTTCACTATACACCCCCATAAGTTATTACAAATTATTACAACCCGAAGGAATCAAGAAAGATAAAAAATTACATCAGAAATTAAAGTTCCAACCAAGGAGAGCCTAATTCAGACTCCTAGTCTGAAACATGAAATAAACCAACTTCCAAATATCAGATATCCAAAGCCTTTCTCATCCTTTGGGTGTGTCAAAGTTCCAAGGAGCTTCATGAACTCCAGGCAGTGCTTACACCCAATTACATTTGCAGGATCAGATTATAGTGCGGTGTGGAAGGGCCAGCCCTCAAATGTCCAAGTTCAGAGGGAACTCAAGGTCCCCAAGGCAAGGCTCATAGGAGGGGGGAAGAACTTAGAGTCTAAGAATAAGTGTAAGTGCAATAGAGGGGAAATTAGGGAAAGCCATGACACAACTAGTGGTCATGCCCAGCAATTAGGATGCTGGCATGCCCCTGACCAGCCTGTCAGCTTGAATTTGGGAGTTAGGACCTATTGAAGGTCATGTTCAGACCTGGGCAGTAATTTGGATACTGCCAGGCCACGAACTTTAACTCAGCACACAAAAGGGAATGGGGGTATGGGGGACTTATAACAAGTAGTAAACATAAAAGCAGGTAATATACAGAACATGAGCAACAAGGTAGATAGGAATAGAGCAACTGTAAAGTAAACACATAGGGAAAGAGCTGAAATCAAAATTGAGACATACCAGTTTCAGGGAAAACAAATAAGTAAAAACAGCAGTCTTGAAAAGCCAAGTTGCAAGCAAAGCAGTACAAAAGTCTCAGCAGAGAATAGAGAGTTTGAAAGAGTATTGTGATTGAAAGTATGTGTGCGAGAATATGCAATTCGTAATGTGAATTGGTTTGTAAATGTTCAACCGAGGGTTCAAGGTTGTGTCAGTGCAGAAGGGTCGTGCCCCTTTTTGTAGTGCAGAAAACAAGTGAGAAAAGGTAAGAAAATAGTTTGCAATCAATCACAAAGAATCTCCCTTCAGTTAAGGGGTTCTGATTTTAAACGGGTAGAAGACAATTAAGGAAAGAAATTTGATTAAAATCTTTTCCAAAGTAACACAAGAAGGGTAAGTACACAGGAGTTATTTAAGGCAAAGTTCAATGGTACACGATTTGTGAAAAATAAGGAAAGGGAATCAATCAGACAGCCAGTGAAATCAAAATCACCGGCTTTGTTCGAATGAACCTAGCCAGGAAAAAAGTAAAGAGGGTTCAATTAGAGAAAATCAGTAGCAATCAATCAGACCTTATTAAAAGAAATTCGGAATCAATCAATAGTTAGCAAAACCCTTTTGCAAGAAGAAATCCTCATATATAAAGTACACAGATATCAAACAAGAAAGGGTTGTCATGCTAATTAGAAAAGACAAGCATAGACAGGTTCAGAATCACAAGCAAAGAGTTTCATATTCAGTTCGTAATACTTAGGGTGAGTCTGATAGTCCGGGGTTCCAAAGCAGAACCCTAATCAAAATTGCCAAAGAAACCCCCATTCTAGGGTTTCAAATCGAATTAGACATAGAGATGAGAAGGCAAGCCATTGAAACAGACTCAAAGGTCTGTTTCAGAGCCTTATGAGAAACAAAACAGATATGATAGCAGGTTTGAAACAACAAAGAAAGAAAGTTGATTTAAGAGCATAAAAGAGCATGTTTTAGAAAAGTCGGAACTCAAGCAAGTTCAGAAGAAAAGAGAGGTGGTATAAACTTAAGCAACAGTAGATGAAACATGCTTAGCAAGGACACAAACAGAGTCCAGTAAAGCAAACAAAATCCAAGAACTCAACAGTAAACACATATAGTAGAAGAGTAAGGAAAACATAACAAGGATTAGCATGTGAGCACATGAGTAACATGTATAGTAGAAAAAGAAGAAGCAGAAGAACAACACACGCGTAGTAAAAAAGAAAACATACGAGCATAATATAGACAAACACACATGAAGGAAAGAACAGAAAGAATCAGAAAGATGTATTGAAAACCCTTT
>NW_017672734.1:8805-25087 GCF_001879085.1 Nicotiana attenuata | reverse complement strand
AGGTAGACAGGAATAGAAGCAACTATAAAGTAAACACATGGGGAAAGAGACTGAAATCATAATTGAGACATTTCAGTTTAAGGGAAAACAAATAAGTCAAAACAACATTCCTGAAAAGCCTTGGTTGCAAGCAAAGCAGTACAAAAGTCTCAGCAGAGAGTAGAGAGTTTGAAAGAGTATTGTGATTGAAAGTATATGTGCGAGAGTATGAGTATTGGACTTTAGGATTCAGAAGTTCAAAGTTCTAAAGTTGTATAGTTTTCAAAGCTTCAAAGCCTGTTCAATGCAGAAGGGTCGAGCTCCTTTTCTAGTGTAGCAAATAAGCAAGAAAAAGGTAAGGAAATAACATTGTAATCAGTCTCCCTTTAGTTAACCTTTTAAATACCAAATAAATTTGTAAAAAATATACGAAAAATCACCCTAGCTATATTTCGGTATAAATATGAGAATAAAATAAATTATTTACCAAAATTGATAGTTTTGGGAATAATTACTGATTTTGTATTGCTAAAATGGACAACAAATTGATTTTAAAAATCTTTAAAAAATTAGGAAAAATACCAAAACACTTGGGCATGCTTATATATGCGTATATATGCTATTTTGAAAGTACTTTGGATATAAAAAATTACATAGGGAAAAATTGGATATCAACAGCAAGTCTCGGCACTGGGGATGAAGATGAAGATGAGAGCGAGTGCCGTTCGGAGCAGAGACCGAGGTCAGGCGCGGGAGTCTCGTAGGTGCCTCGATCGGAAGCCGCTGAATCAGGGACGGNCCTCAAACACCCAAGGTCCAATGGTGGCGAGGGGTGAGTACGGACTGTCCATGGCCTGAGAAGCCATAGATTCTGCTGAAAACACGGTGAAATAAGGTAGGAGGAGGCTAGGGTTTCGAAGAGTTTTGGAGAGAGTTTGAGAGAGTTTGGGATTCAAAGGCGGCGGGCCAGGTGAGACTGAGGCATTAGGGTAAGTCATTGGGGGTTAAAAATGGTAAGGGAGATTTATGGCTGTTGATCAAAATGATCAACGGCCTGGATCAAAGATAGGAAACGGGCAGATTTTAAATTGGGTCGGGGGACCGGGTTGAAATGAAATTGGGCTGGTCCAAATAGGGGTAGAATTGGGTCAATTTAAGGTAAAAATTGAGATGCAAACGAGGCTGTAATTGAAATAAGGGGGAGGCTAAATGTTAAATGGCCAATTTTCCCTTTTTATTTTGTAAAAATAGTAAAAATGATTTTAAAGGCAAATTAAAAGTACTGAACTAATTAATAATATATAGGTATTAATTTAAAAATACTGGAACCAATTTTATAATAAAAAATGCTATTAATCTTAGAATAGGCTAAAATTGCAATTGTATGCAATTTAACCTTTTAAATACCAAATAAATTTGTAAAAATATACAAAAATTACCTTAACTATATATTGGTATAAATATGAGAATAAAATAAATTATTCACCAAAATTGATAGTTTTGGGAATAATTACTGATTTTGTATTGCTAAAATGGACAACAAATTGATTTTAAAAATCTTTAAAAAATTAGGAAAAATACCAAAACACTTGGGCATGCTTATATATGCGTGTACATGTTATTTTGAAAACATTTGTGTATAAGAATACATAGGAAAAAATTGGGTATCAACAGCCTCATCTCAGATGCATCCCCGAGGCCTGCACAAGTAAACATGAGTAAATTGACACCACCAGTATAGGAAAAGTATTTAAAACTAGGGAAAGCACTTACCATAGTTCTTGGCCTCCCATTGGCCCTTCGCTAATTCACGCTACTTGCGCTCATCGTAGGAAGAGGTGGCAGCTAACTTTCGGACCTAATCCTCGAGGTTCGGCACCGCGAGGGGCACCCAGGCAGTGGCTGCAAAAAGAAGGGTAAAGGTATTATGAGATGAAGAAGCAAAACATGAATAGACACCGGGGGAAGGGACTCCACTTACGATTAAAGTTCCACCTCTCTGGGAACAACATTTTGTCCCCTGGGATAACATCCGAAGTTTTTACCGGCTCATCCAACCTCGATCTTTGGTCTCGTTAGTACTAGCAAAGATGGCTTTCGTTGTTCGACGTTGCAACTTGATGAGCCCTCGAAACAGCTGGGGCCGATACAATCGGATCAGGTGACTGAGGGTGAATTCTAACCCTTCAGCCTTTTCGAAAAAGAAGCGCAGCATGATCACGATACGCCAAAAAGAAGGATGAATCTGACCGAGGGTGACTTCGTATGTTTTGCAGAATCCGATCACCACCGGATCGAGGGGACCCAGTGCGAAGTGATAAGTGTAAACACTTAAAAACCCCTCCACGTGGGTAGTAATGCTTTCCTCGTGGCTCGGGATCTGAATCTCGACCTCATCTCCCCAGCCACAGTCCTTCCTCACATCCTTGATGAGCTTCTTCGATATCAAGCTAATATATCGAGATGCGTGCTCGCATCGACCTGGGACGTCGGGGGGGTTTTCAATACTAAAGTCCTTCTTGATTACACAAGGGTCGGGGGTGATTTCCCCAAGAGTTGGCGGCACCAACGGTTTAGCCAGCCAGGAAGTAAAAGAAGATGACGCTTTATCCTTTTTTGGGACCATTTTGGAAGTTTTAGCCATGGCTGTAAGCTAAAGAATATGGGTTGCACAGGGATGTGGTGTTTCTTACAAGAGTGTGGTGTTTTTCGGCACTTAAAGAGGCTGTGGAAACGGATGATTAGAGAAAAAGATAAAGATAGGGAAGATGTAAAGAAAGAGTAAAGTTCTTTACTCAGAGGAACCGCCTCATATTTATAGAAGGGAAACGACGGTTCGGCGACGCTAATGGCCGACCAATACTGGCATGCATTCAATGTTTTGGGAAAGTGGACTGACGGGATGTTTCGGTCACTTCGAACGCTTGCATCACAGAAATGACGTCATCACTTAAGACTTCTGAAAAACGAGGATCAAAAACGTTTCTTATCATCTTACTCTAAGAAACGCGGGGACTATCTGTATACGGTCGAGATCGAATTCATTCGATCTATATACTTGAGAGGTCGTCTGATGTCCGAGTCCGGGTAAGGCCTGGTTCGAGCTCGAGGGACCAGACCCGAGTTCGAAGGCAAAGCATGATGCATACCGAGGTCGGGCGTGTTCTACCCCGAAATAGTACCGTTATGGATTTGTATAAGAGCGAGCTAGATTCCTGCCACGTCCCTGGGATCATGGCGCAAATTACAGAGTGAGATCGTACAATACCGTACTAGGTGGTTAGACAGATGTAACAAGAATATTCCCTACTGTAAATAGAAATATTCCTTATTCAGGGTTCCCCTATTATATAAAGGGGATCCCAATCATTTGTAAGATCATCTTTTCATTGAGCAAAGAATATACTCTCTACTTTTTGCCTGTTGTTCATGAGAATTGTCCCTTAGCTTAATTGTTCTTACTTTGGTTTTCCTGCTTAATTGTTCTTACTGCCCTAAGCCACCTCGAGGTCACCGTCTCGAGGTCATTGCTGCTAAGTAACATTGGTTTGATTCACTTTTATCTTTCATTTCCATTTCATATTTTTTTATTCTTAATTGGTATCGAATTTAATCACATATCTTTAAAACCACAAATATTGTTACTCGTATTTTTCGAGGTAAACAATTTGGTAGAATTAAGGGGGTATATTTCGAAAGTAAATTACTATTCGATTTGATATTTATATATCTTGATGAATATGTATCATATTAAAACAATGTAAAGTACAACAACTTATGATTCACTTGAGAAACGAGAGAAGGAACCTTCAATCAAAATTACAAAAGTATAATTTTGTTAATGGTATTAGGTTGGTGAAAAGTCCTGAATAATCGATTAAGTTATGAGTACTATATAGGTTTAACCTAGTCCATAGAATGTAAAAGAGGACATTTAAAGTCCTTTAAATTTGTAAAATATGTGGCATATTCAATATCGTAAGAAAATTTGTGATGAAAAAACTCATCAGAAGAGGCCCTAGCTAGAGAGAAATGTGGTCAATAGAGGATGACAGCAACTGGCAATCCACTGATACGACCTACCACAAACTTTGTAGAGTATTTATTTTCCAGGAAGCACAAGACCTCTTTAGAAACTTTTAATGAGTATTATCACTTTTTAACCTGTGCTAGAAATTATTTATATTAAATAGCTGAAAAAGTGTATAAAATTTATATAATTTTTGTATATAATATATAGAATATATACATACACAAAAAAAATATTTTTCAACTATTATTTTGAAAGCAATTATTATCATGTCATTTTCCCAAATTTTAATTCGTCAAAACATTGTCGGCTGACTTAACTACTTAAATTGAACGATACAACTAAACTGAAGATCTGACGGGTCATAATTTTGCGGCCCTCACAAAAGTCTTCGGTCTTTTGGAAGAATCCAAGCATTGCGCTATTTGAGAGACATCGTCTATCAATCAAGTGGTGTTATTCGCCTTCAATAACACGAAATTAAAAAAATAAATAATTTTATAATTTATGATTTTAAGCAAGTCATATTATTTTTTTGGCTATAAAATCATGTCATCATAAGAAATGTTATTTTCTTAAAAATAACTCTTATTTTCCAGCTTCAATTTTAGTTATCAGTTTCATACCCAGCTTTAAATTCAGTATTGAACCTACGGTCTCAGCTATCAGCTTATAATCTTAAAATAAAATGAGATGTTTAAAGTTAACAAGTTTTAAAATATAGAAAGATGTCTTTTTTTCTATATTTGCGTGTGTATATGATACATGTATTTGCGTGTGTATACGTAGAGTATTATGTTCAAAAGACACTGCTGTATGGGTCAAAATTAGATCAGAGAAATTTGGCACACGGAAACATAAAGTCGAGGACGGACAGTCATCAATAGCCGAGGTCGGACAGTCATCAACAGCCGAGGTCGGACAGGCCGAGGACGGACAGTCATCAATAGCCGAGGACGGATAGCAATGAAATAGCTAGTTTGCTTCGCAATCCTTAAGGGAATATTCTACTGAATATTCCCTCTAAATTGTACTTTAACCCCTTATAAATATGAGGGGGGACTTCCCAAAAAGGGGGCGCTCTCTCTCCCCCTCTTCCTCTTTCTAGGAAATATGTAAACACACCTCTCCAAAGAAATTAGAGGATATGTGATCCCATAACTTCATGAGATCCAAAAAGGGTCTTAAGACTCCTGTATCTGCTATCATTCGTCTTGATCAAATTAAAGAGGATCAGTTCCACTCAAGATTTGGTGAATCTTTTCCTTTGTCTACATTTTATTGCCATTTAATGTTACTCAATGCATCTTTCTTTATGCTATTAAATCTGACTATAATCACGCCCAATATTTATACTCGGCTATATTTTTCTACTCATATTATTCGTCTCAGATTTAGAGTTAATTATCTTTAACTAGGATTTAGCCCTTCATCTTTGATTGATTTGTTCAAAAGGTTTTGATAACTTTTGAGTCAAACAACTGCATGAAAAATAGTGTAAAATGGACATCAATTTGAAATAGGAAGATAAGCTATAACACCCCACTGCTCCAAACAAACTCGTGTACAAATTGAATTGTGATAATAAATCCAAAATGCTAACACAAAATTTTATTTATGCGACTGTGTCAAAGAAACCCAACGTTGTACGTATGGCGAGACATTAATTGCTTATATATGGATACACACACATAGACCAGCAAATAGTCAAGGGTCTCTTTAATGTCTTAAAGATTCATGCAGGAATTAACAATAAAAGCACTGCTTCTTTCTTTTACTTTCCAGCATCCTGGCTATAAACTTGAACTATTTATTACTACCGTAGTAGTTTTTTTTATTTTATTACATTCATCATTTCGTGTTCGTTAATATATGATCACATAATATGCCAGTGCAATGATAGTTTAATAAAGTTGTTCAAAGTTAGCAGCGCGGAGGCATAGTATATGTAAATACTACCTCTAATCGAGAACTCTAGTAGTAATGTTGAATGCTAACAGGGGCAAGAGGGCAGGTCGGGTCATGAAGGGATCAAAAATGAGTAATGCAAAAACGGATAAATTATCCGATCCGAACTATATTTAACACCGATAAAAAATGAGTTAACCGATGTGTGATATGGATATACATATTATCCATGACTTCTTGAATATGATCACTTTTGGGGGAATTTCTAGTCTCCCAAACATTAGCAATCTAGTAAAAGTTAAATCCGTTAGTTATCCATTTGTTATTCATTTTCTAAGGGATAATATGGTTTTTATCCATATTTGACCCGTTTTTAAAAAGTTCATTATCCAACCTATTTTTTTGTGTAAATAATATGGATGACTATTGATTTTTTTTATCCATTTTGCCACTACTATCCGGGAACAGTGAGTACCTTGATTTTCTGATCTCATTTTCGGCTGAAAATAATCTTACTACTTCCTAAATAAAGGAAAAATGGAGGCAAGGGGTTCTTCCACATATTGTCATTATGTAATTATAAAAAGTGACAAAAAGAAATGTTTAAATTAGCACCTAGTCACATACAGAAAAAGCACAAAAACAGTATAGAAATCATACCAAGTACTGTACTACTTTTTTGCTTTTAATCATAACTTAATGACCAGTAGAAGTATATGTACTTATATCTTCCAACAAAGTAGTCAATCCAGTGTAAGATGATCCTCCTTCTTCAACAGCTTTTCTTGCCATTTCCTTATACGCTTTAGCTCTGTTTCTGAATCCCTCTGCTTCTTCACTCACCATTACTCTCTTTATTGCCTTAGCTATTGCTTCTCTTTTCACTCCTTCGCTAGCTGATCTCTTCCACTGAATCGAACCAACACCAGCCCCAGTTTTCAAAACCTCAGTCACTAACTTCTCATTAAAAAATTGCTCAGCAAATACAGGCCATGTTACCATTGGAACCCCTCCTGAAACTCCTTCTAGCGTCGAATTCCAACCACAATGAGTCACAAAAGCTCCCACAGATTCATGATCAAGAATTAGTACTTGAGGTGCCCATCCTCTTATGATTAAACCTTTCTCTTTTGTTCTTTCCTCAAATCCTTCAGGCAACCAATCTTCGTTGTCTAGTTCTGTTCTAACAACCCAAATGAATTCTTGTCCTGAAGCTTCAATTCCCATAGCGAGTTCGTGTAGTTGTGATGCAGTGAAATTAGCTACGCTTCCAAAACAAACGTAGACGACGGAACTGGGTTTCTTTGAATCAAGCCATTTCAAGCACTCGTGTTTATCAATAGAGGATTTCTTTCCTCTTTCAGCTTTATCTTCAATGTCCCTGTTGCACATCGATAGCGGGCCAATAGCCCAAGCTCTTCTACCCAGCACCTTAGTATAATGCTCAACATAATCTGTTTCAAGCTCATAGAAACTGTTGAAAACAACTCCATAGCTCTTTGAATCTGATTCCCTGACTGTTTTTATCATCCGGGTCATAGCTGTCTCTTCCCCAGATTGCTCAAACGGAGACAACTGGGTTCTGGTCAGTTTAATTTCGTGAGGCAGATTCGGTACAACAAAAGTTTCAGCATCAGAGGACACATTCTTATAAGGCTTATTTAGCCTGACGCTATTCTCAACGCAGAGAGCAAAGAAGCTTGTGCCATGAAAGACTATTCTTGGAATGTTAAATTTGGCTGCACTATCA
This sequence comes from Nicotiana attenuata, assembly GCF_001879085.1. Taxonomy (NCBI): domain Eukaryota; kingdom Viridiplantae; phylum Streptophyta; class Magnoliopsida; order Solanales; family Solanaceae; genus Nicotiana; species Nicotiana attenuata. The sequence goes on along the minus strand of NW_017672734.1, from coordinate 17,420 downwards.
GTAGTCCAAGGAAGGAACATATCAGAAACAAGACAATTAGGGCGACATTCTTCAATAAGTTGTTCCAGTGGTTCTTGCATCATAGCTGTAGCTTTGAAGAAGTTTGAGAGCTTATCATCTGAAGGGATTTGATCGAGGCGTTCGCATTCTTCAGGTAAGTCGTTTTCAACAGCTGGGAATTTTATCAAACGGATTTCGATTTCGATGCCCAAATACTTGTTTCTTTGAATAGATTTGGAGAAAACAGATTCATTGAGTGGGGTTGTGATTATAGTGGCCTTAACACCACGTGAAGCAACGAGCTTCGCCATGTCAAGTGTAGGAATCATGTGGCCATGAGCCATCATAGGAAAGAAGAAAAAATGGAGCTGACCCATTTGTGGAAAGAAAGAAAAAAAGATGTAGTTTAGTAGCAGAAAGCAGAAAGAAAAGTAAAGCTGTGTGGTTGTTTTCAGTTCTTATATGATTGCATGAGTGTTTAATGATGCAGTTGCGAGACTCTCACGTTATTTATACGTGGAATTATTTGTGACTTTCGTTGAAGCTGTATATTACGATGAGTAATTAAGACTGACTTCTCCTTCAAGAAAAAAAGTTTTTCAATTATTTTGGTTGAAGCAGAGTACGTACGTAAGCACTCGCGTGATTGATTTAACAGGCAAAGCCAATGAGCCAATCAAAAAATGAAGACAAAGTGGTGGGGGCCTAGGGGTGGTGACTCCCAATTTCTTAGAGAAGAGGGCATTGTACTAAGACCAAATACAGATGATGAATGTGACATATGCTCTTCCGTCACAACTCACAAGTCAAGCGCAGACTCAAACTTTGCCTTTTTCTTTACCTTTAAGACCAGTGTTCTGTTCAAAGACGAAACTTCGTTTAAAGTTTTAACTTTGATATTGATCGTGACATTGGATAAAGTGTGCAATTACAAGTCTTAGTAGCAGAGATTTTGGTCATTAGCTGTTAACTTATTGTAGCAGGAATTATTCCATGCAGCGGAGCATCTGATAGAGTATCCATTGGCCGACTTAAGGGTGTTAAACGGGTCGGGTTGTCCCGGTTCCGGACCGGCCCAGACCGGTAGAACCCGAAACCGGACCGGACCGGTAAGGGGGGGGGGGGGTTGGGCTGGGCTGGGCTGGGTAGGGGGATTGGGAGGGTTTGGACGGTTTAAATTTTTGAAACGGGTAACTGGCCCGGTTGAACCCGGTAGAGTTACTGTTCACTCTTACCGGGTTAACCGGCCCGGCCCAGTTCAACGGATAGTTTTTTTTTTGTTTTTTTTTTTAATTTTCGAATTGAATGGGGCCCACAGACCGTTGGCAACGGTCAGATTCTGATTTGGTCCGTTGGCCAACGGGTCTTTTGCATAAATAGCCTATTTTTTTTTAAATTTTTAACCCTTTTTCAATTTACAAAACTAAACTTCTCTAAAACTATAAATGCCCCCCCCCCCCTCTTCTTCATTTCTTCACTCAATACTTATTTCTCAATCTCAATTTCTCTCATTCTCTCATTCTCCAATTTGCAAGACTTCAAGTCTTCAATTCATCATTTCATCTTCTAATTTTATAATTTTTATTTGGCTCTCTTTTCTTGAATTTAATTTATCGTGTTTTGTCATTCGGAATTTGAAGTTTGAAGTTCAAAATTGAAATACTTGCTTGACGTTTGTTCGTGGTAACATCGGAATTGCGTAATCAAGTGCTCAATTTATTGTCGAATTCGGTGCACTCCCTCCAACTCTTTCTCTTATTTAATATTTTAATTGCATATTTAATTTTAGCTTATACTTTAATTTTTACAATATGTTGAATGCTGCTAAAAGAGCGTGTAGAAAAGTTACTGGTAGGGGAAATAAAAAAAGAGGTAGTCCTTCAGCATCTGGTAGTAATAGTAATACCCAATTTACAAATGTTTCTGAAACATCGCCTAATGATAATATAGATTATGAACAATTACAAGAAGATTTTGGAATAGAAGATAATGAAATAGGAATGGAAGATGAGATACCGGCTACAACTACTAGTGTTGGAGTTGCTACAAGGGGTGGTGGTCGTGACACTAGTAGTAGACCACCTGTGGCTCCGACTACTTATCGTAGAAAAAGAAGTAAGGTTTGGAATTTGTTTGAAATAATAGAAGGTACTGATAGAGTTAAATGCAAACTTTGTAAAGGTGATTTTAAACATTTAACTGGAGGAAATTTAGGGGGGACTGGGACGCTTAGTAGACATATGAGAACTAAGCATCCCATAGAATGGGGCGCTGATGGTGATGGAAATCAAACAACTATTAACCCTACTACTGGAGGTCTAGTGAAATATGATAAAACGAAGGATCGTGAGGAGTTAGCAAAAATGATTGCTTTGGGATGTCTACCTTTTTCTTTTGCTTCTTTATCATATCTTATTATGTATATTCAAAGGATTTACAGTCTTTTATTTAAAGGTATCCCTAGAAGTACTTGTAGAGCTGATATCTTTAGACTTCATGGACAATATCAAACATACATACGTTATTTGTTTAGCCACCTTCCTTGTAGAGTTTCTCTAACTTCTGATATTGGCCATGCTGTTAATGGAAATGATTATTTGACAATTACATGTCATTGGATAGATGATACTACTTGTATGCAAAAACGTATTATCGCTTTTAGATATGATGAAGATCAGAGTCATACTGCTGCGTTTATAAGTAGTACTTTTTGTGAAGTAGTTGAATTTTATAATCTAAAGCAAAAAGTATTGTGTATGTCTTTTGATAATGCTTCTAACAATAATGCCGCAATTTCAATATTGAAACTGCATTTGCAACCACCTCTTGATGAAATTTTTCATGTTAGGTATGCATGTCATGTTTATAATTTAATTGTTAAAAGTGGCCTTGATTTATTTTCAACTGAGATTACATGTTAGAAGAGCAGTTGGTGTTATTCAAGGAAATAATAGACAATCTAGAATAAAGGAATTTAAGAATAAGTGTGTCCAATATAACCTTAAACCCAGATTCATGCCAGACGAAATTGTTACTAGATGGAATTATACATATATATTTTTAAAATGTTGCTACAAATATAGATTCCCAATAACTGAAGTTGCTAATGCGCATTGTACTGATCCAAACCGTATGTTAACAAGTGCTACTTGGGAGGTCATTAATGATGTTGTTAAATTTTTACATAAATTTTATACAGCTACTGTTGAGTTTTCTGGAGCATATTACCCCACCGTTACTATGGCTTTAGTACATATAGCTGAAATTTCTTTTCTACTATCTGAATTTAAGAAGAAAGAAAAATATAAGGATGTTGTTGAAAAAATGCAAGCAAAATTCAAAAAATATTTCTTTTCAATTCCTCCGATTTACTTAATTGGTGCAGTTTTAAATCCTTCTATTAAGATGTCTGATTGTCACCAATTAATGAATGCTTTATATACTTATATGGAGATTGGAGATTGGAGAAACTGAAACCCCAAATTTATATGTCTCTATGAACAAGCTAAATGAATATTTACAACAATTATATAATTATTATGCAAATGTAATTGATGATGCTGCTCGTGCTGTAGGCAATGTTAATCCCACTATGCAATGTAGCACTTCTGCTACTGTGGATGATGAAGAAGGCCTTGATAGTTTTAATATTTTTTCTATATTTTCTAACACTCAAACCAGTAGCAGGAACATTGATGAACTTCAATTCTACTTGCAGAAGCAAAAAGAGCCTCGCACAAAGGAATTTTCACCGTTGGGATGGTGGCATGAGAATGGAAAGCAATTTCCTGTTCTTTTCGCTATGGCTCGGGACGTGCTGAATGTGCCAACTTCTACTGTTGCATCGGAGAGTGCATTTAGCCAAGCAAGACAACAACTTGGAGACACCCGCCACTCATTGGGAAGCAATGCTTTGGAAGTTTTAGTATGTTTCAGAGATTGGATTAGATCGGAACGAAGAAATCAAGGACGTGAAGATGTTGATAGCCCAGAAGACGAGGAACTTGGAGATATATTAACACATGGTAACCCATCCGAATTTAACACTCCAGAAGAAGGTCAATCGGTTCATATTGATTATGAAGAACTTACTAAGGCAATGCAAAACCTTTGAATTTACTTGTTGTTAAAAATGTATACCTTTCAATTTGTAAGTTTGAAATTTGAATTATGAAATAAAAGTAGCACTTGCAATAAGTACAATTTTTTTCCCATCTTCCTTGTATTCTTTAAATTAATACAAAGTATTAATATAACTTACAATAGTTATACAAAATTTCAAAAAAAAAATTAAAAAAATACTAAACCCGGCCCGGCCCGGCCTGGCCCCCTCAACCCGTAACCCTTACGGTTCAATTTTTACCCGGATGAACCCGAACCCGTTAAACCCGTTAAGACCAAGCCCGGAACCGGCCCGGACCAAACCCGTACGGGTCCAAATAACACAGGCCCGGACCGGCCCGGACCACCCGTTTAACACCCTTAGGTCGACTCCGATGTTCTTTTAGTATAAACGAAAAAGGACCAAAGATGCCCTTTAACGTATTAGAAATAGCCTAAAAATGTCCTCCTTCCACCTATTGGTTCAAAATTATCCTTAACGTTATATTTAGGGTTAAAAATATCCCTCCCTTAACGGAATCATGACACGGCAATAATGGACATGTTAATTGAACATGTGGCATTCAATTAGTGGCCCACATGGATTTTCTTGTCCCAACCCAAAATCTTGGCCCATCCATTTTAGTAACCCAACCCTTTTCTTTTATCAGACCCAAGCCCGTCCACAGACTCTCAGACTCGTTTTCTTTCCTTTTTCTGTTACTTGCTTTTTCCAAGCAATAGATAAAAGGGATTAGAACCCCTCGAGACAAATATGGGATGACAGACCCATCAACTTTCAAATTCAACTATCTGATTCTTACCAAAAAAGTTAAGGGTTCAAGCATTAACGCAATATTAGTAATAGGAGCTTTAACCTGCTCTATCTCGGACAATAGCATTCAGTAAAGGAGGCATATACTGGTTAAGTACCGGGATGGTATCTACGTCTAGTTTCCTTGGGTCACAAGGGGTCTCTTAGATTTTCAGTAAGTCTTTACAATAATGATAGTTTTAGTACGTTTACCACCTACGATATTCAACAATAATGTTTATCTAGTGTTGACACTGTTGGGATATACTATTAACCATGTGGTTTAGACATAGTATTATATTTATTCTTTATGGAACAATTATTTATTTAATTTATTCAATTCAATAAAGTACTATTTTAAATAGATCATTTGCTACATGTGCGTCCTTTTGGTTATGTAGTAGACAATTTAGTGTATAGAGTCTTAGCTCATGCACAGAAGATTAAATTGTCGGTTCTCATAATTAACAAACTATGTTCACAATCAAAGATATTATTGGACAAAATATCTTGATGGTTGTAGCACAAGATTATAGTATAATTTATCTTGATTATGGGAGTAGCTTTACTCCGACTTCTTGTGCTAGTATACTTAGTGTATATTGAACGGACCAAGGAGAGAAAAGATGTTTATGTACTGAATATATATAAAACATTTTCTCTAATTTATTAAAGAGCTTATACTCCTAATCTTGATATAATTTTTATAATCAATGTAATTTGTTTATTGTTTTGATTTATCAAAAGGTACGACTCTATTCAGAGTTAGTGTATGCCTAATAGATTGGACAAATAACGAATAATATTTGTGAAATAATAATTAGTTGATAGAATCCATGACTCGGTTTTGAGTTTGATAATACCCCTTTATGTAAGCTTATAAGTTTTCATGTGAAAATCCGGTCGGTGGATTTTGTATCCGTCACATGAAATGGTTTAAGCGGAATTATAAAGGATTTAATTAGTTAATTGAATTAAATTTTCAATGATTTAATTTAATTAACTAGTATTTGAAATCTTAACATGGGGAGTTAAAATAAGTGTTAATGAATTTTCGAAATTCATATTGAGGAGTTCAATTGCAGTTTTTTAGTGGAATAAATTGCAATTAATATAGTAAGAATTAATTCATGCTAATTTTGAATTAATACTATAATTAGTAGCCTCTTATTATTTCTGCGGTCCCTGCTATACCTAGTAAAAACCTGGACAAACTTGGTAAAGAGTAGCTTGGGAGAAAAGTTATCCTTTTGAATTAGAGTAGGATTCTACTTGCAGAATCCTACACGTTTTTGAGCCCCGATTGTGGCTTAATTTCGGGTCTATTAAAGGAAGACTAGTTTCACCTAAGAACTTACCTTTTAGTTGTATTGTTCTTGCCCACCCAAAAGCAAAATCGTCCAAAGGTTTTACCAGGCATATAGTAGAAGACTATAGCCCTGGATTCTTGCCGTTTGGAGGATTTGTGCGACTATTTCAAGAGGTTAGTGCTTCTAATCCTGTTATTATTGCATTGTCTAGTTTACATGTATTTGATGCCTGGATTGTATGCTTGCTTCCGCTGCGCATGTTCTAACAGACACAACTCTTGTTTTGTTTTCTAACTCTTCCTATCTTTCGCGACACTTGTAGACTCAAGAATACAATTTTTGTACAAAGAACTAGAAGGGTGTAGAAACAGATGTTAAGTTGCGTAATCTTCCTTGTCCTTCTACTTCTTTTTTAATAGTGCTCGATGTGTCTACTGATTTCTCTTTTCTGGGATCGCAAAGGAGGATTGATTGGAGGTCTTTCCTTGTGAGGTATAGACTTCTAAGAGTAGGACCCCGAGGGTAACTTCATGATTCTAGCTTGAGAGGTGTGGCCAGATTTATTCTAAGTTTGAAGTTTGGCTCCTCCAATTAACCTTGTTTAGAGCTTTCGTAGATTTTCCTTGATTGACTCTCTTTCCTTCCTTGCATGCTTGAGAATCTTTAACTCGTCTGATTGATTGTCTTTCCTTCCTTGTTGCTTGATTGATTGATTCTTTTTCCATTTGATATGGAGTTTGAAAAACATAGCCGTTGGCTTCCTCTGATTTCCTTGTATGTTTTTCTTTCCTTTCTTTGATCCATCATAGCTGTTGCGAATTTGCACACAAAGTGGGATGACATTAGTCAAGGCTCTTTTAATTATTGAACATTATTAAAATTATAAGCCTAACATTATTAATATACAAATAAATAAAAATAAATTTTTGACCTAGTTAAATAATGTAATTTTCCAGCAAAAAAGAGTCCATTAACGCCCCTTAGCAAAAGGTGGCTCATCCACTACTTCTACCAACTGTTGTTGTCTAACAACACCGATTTGTAAATAATCTAGTACTATTTTAAAAATGGGAAGCCTTTCAGTTAAAAGTTAAATGTCACGACGCCAAACCTCGATCCGGTCGTGATGGCGCCTCTCGTGAAGACAAGGCCAGCCAACCAACATGCATCGCCTTTTCAAAATAGTTAAACATGAATAAGCAGTCTAAATATAATTTTATAATATTAATTAGCGGAAGTACAACCCAACACAGCCCTAATTGGGGTGTCACAAGTCACGAGCATCTATAAGAGTGCAAATACAATTACAAGGTCTAAAAATACACTAAACAGGAATAATGAACAACAGAGAGAGAAGCGGTGCTGCGAACGCTTGCAGTCACCTCGCTAAACTCCTATAGCTCTGCCTCTAATCAGCCAAAACCCGCTACTGGGTGATAAATACCTGCATCTGCACACGAGGTGCAGGGAGTAATGTGAGTACTCCAACCCAGTAAGTAATAAGAGTAAATAAAGACTGAGCAGTAGGAAACAATGAATCCACATTCGCGCTAGGCTCAATAAACACAACAGGCTTTCAAATCATAATACGAGTCAACCTTCCCTTTTAAAACCCAGCTTTTAGTAAAAAAATCATTTTTGAAATGCTTCCAGCAGTTTCAGTAGGGGTTCAGTACCATTTAAAATAACAATAGAGATTAAAGCAATAATCGGCCCATCGGGCAAAGCATAGTTCGTAAAACAGCCCCTCGGGCAAAACAGTAATCATAAATACTTCATAACTTGAAAATCTCGGTGGAAATAACCAAATGCCAAATCAGTAATTAATTTCTGAACATCTCATAATCCTAGTTTAAATAAAAGTTGTTTTAAAAATATTTGTTCAACTTTCCGACAGAGGCTCAATATAAAGATGAGTGAAAACAGTCAATCAATCAACATATTCGATAGAAACTCACTTTAAAGAGAAGTGAAATCAATAAGTTCATAAATAGGCCTCTCAGGCAAACATCAGTCATATGCATGTCTATATCCATCGCCCCTAGGGCTAGCCTCTCTGTCACTCGTGACTCAACTCTTACCAACCAGTGCTCACACTCAGCACTCACGCTCAATAGGTACCATATAGTAATCCGTTGCGGCGTGCAGCCCGATCCATCTATATATAATAACCGTTACGGCATGCAGCCCGATCCATATATCGTCGACGGCGCTCACTGGGGATGTGCAGACTCCGGGAGGGGCCCCTTACGGCCCAAGCGCACTATTGCTGTGGCGTACAGCCTGATCCAATATATATATCGCTGCGGCGTGCAGCCCGATCCATATAAGCATTGCTGCAGCGTGCAGCCCGATCCGTATCCATATATATATATATATATATATATATA
>NW_017672734.1:0-8795 GCF_001879085.1 Nicotiana attenuata | reverse complement strand
ATATCGTCGACGGCGCTCACTGGGGGTGTGCAGACTCCGGGAGGGTCCCCTTACGGCCCAAGCGCAATATTGCTGCGGCGTGCAGCCCAATCCAATATATATATCGTTACGGCGTGCAGCCCGATCCATATAAGCATTGCTGCGGCGTGCAGCCCGATCCGTATCATATATATATATATATATATATATATATATATATATATATATATATATATATACTTTGCTACGGCGTGCAGCTCGATCCATAGATATATATAATCCTCACAACTGGGCCCTCAGCCTCTCTCAGTCATTAACATCACTATCAGACTCTCAGTCTATCTCAATCGTCAATCTCACAATCAGACCCTCGGTCCTTATCAGTAAAACAGGGAACTCAGCCCAAATAGTTTTCCACATTTTTAAGAATAGAATGATAGAGCCAGGTTTGAGAAATAAACAGATAAAAACATGAATGAGGATATACTTCCAACAAATAGAGTGAGGAAAATCAGTCAAATGCCCTAAGGGTCTCAGCAAGTCGGCACAAAGCCCCAAACATGGCATACAACCCAAGGTATGATAACATCAAACAATTAACTATCAAATTACTCATTAAAATAGTCATTCGGGATGGACTAGGTCACAATCCCCAGCGGTGCTCTACCCCACGCTCGTCATTTAGCGTGCAAGTCACCTCAAAGTAACACATCAATGTGAAATTCGGGGTTTCAAACCCTCAGGACAGTATTTACAATCATTACTTACCTCGAACCGGCGAAATTTCTAGCTCGCGACACTTTTGCCTCTCAAATCGGCCTCCACGCGCGTCGAATCTATCCAAAACCAGAGCGAATACATCACAATATACTAAGGGAACAAAGCCCAAGCGAAAACAATCAAAAATATATCAAAATCTCGAAATTAGCAAAACCTGAGCCCCAGGCCCACTTCTCGAAACTCATAAATTTTCACATCAACGGATTCCTTATCCTTCCACGAGTCCATACACATCAAAAACTCTCAAATCCGACCTTAAATGTCCTTTCAAATCCAAATTTAAAATCTCAAAATCCCAAGCCCTAGCTCTTCCACTTTTAGTTAAATTTCCACGAATTTCTAGGTTAATTTCACATGATAATCACGTTTTTAGCTCATAGAACTTACCTCCAACCAATCCTCTTCGAATCCCTCTTCAATTGCTCCCAAGAAGCTCTAAAAATACTCAACAATGGAGGAAAATGACTTAGGCTCGCGGATGAAATATGTTTAAAAACCCTTCTGCCCAGCTGACGATGCCTTCTATGTGATCGCGGGTAAACCTTCGCGATCGCAAAGCACAAAAATCTCAGCTCCACATTTTACCCTATGCGATCGCATCATCATTCCTGCGATCGCAATGCATAAACTACCTGACACTACGCGATCGCATACATACCACTGCGATCGTAATGCACAAACTTCCATCCAAGCCCCAGGTCCATTACACTATGCGATCGCAAGCCCTTCTCCGCAATCGCAATGAACAACCAAACAGCTCCCCAAAATCCTCCTATGCGATCGCATGGCTCCAAGTGCAATCGCAGAGAACAAGATTACTCTGCAACTCTGCTGCATTTTCTGCAAATTTTCCCAAGTCCAAAACTCCCCGTTAGCCATCCGGAATCACCCCGAGGCCCCCGGGACCTCAACCAAAAGCACCAACACATCCTAAAACATCATTCAAACTTGTTCCAATCATCAAAACACCTCAAACAACACTAAAACCATCGAATTCAAGCCTAAGTTCTTCTAAAACTTCCGAAACACGCATTTGATCAAAAACCCAACCAAATCACCTCCGAATGACCTGAAATTTTGCACACACATCCCAAATCACATAACGAAACTGCCGCAACTCTCGGAATTCCATTCCGACCCTCGGATCAAAATTTCACCTATCAACTGGAATTCGCCAAAATACTAACTTCGCCAATTCAAGCCTAATTCTACACCGGACCTCCAAAACCAATTCCGATCACGCTCCTAAGTCACAAATCACCTCACGAAGCTAACCAAATCATAAAAACACCAATCCGAGCTCATATACAAATAAGTCAACTCTTGGTCAAACCTTTCAAAATCAAAGCTTTTGAGACTATTCTTTCAAATTCATACCGATTTCCATGAAAACCCAAAAACAATGATCTACATCAGTCATAACACATTACACGGGGCAAGTCATGCCCGAGAACTGGCGATCAAAGCGCAAAAGCTCAAAACGACCGGTCGGGTCGTTACATCCTCCCCCACTTAAACACACGTTCGTCCTCGAACGTACCTAGAGTTGTTCTAAAAGCCAACCAGTCGCTAAATAACCTTACCATGCATATACCCGGGGTGATTCCACGTCACCCTACCTCCTATAGGTCTGACAACACATAGAAACTGAAATTTCACAATCCAATCTAGCCCATAAACCATAGAACCACATTTCCACTTCCGAAATCATCAATACAATCAGAATTTCACATTTATACTCTGAATAAGCCCAAACAAGCTGTAATAACCCATACCTGCTAACTCAGGTGCAATCACATGATATACCACATAACTCAACACTTGTAGCGATAACTTCTAATCATAGCAGCTGCACACAACAACCGAGACCGATAGAAAGCCTCTTATCAACCAAAGTCTCATCCTAACACTTTCATATACCGCCAGATATAAATAAAACACACTGTAAGCCATAGCCATTCCTCAGGTCAACCATTCATGAAGCCACTTCTCCTTTGGCAACGACCATAGCAAATTTCTGAGTTGAACATCAATATATCCCTTCAATACGCTGAAACCGAATCCGTTTGTATTCATTCTAGATCCCAACAATCTCATCTGATTTTAACACAACTACTCTGGTGACATGACACACCAATACCATCTAAAGCCACAACTCGTGCAATACGCGCACTAATAAGCAACGATCTGAGCTTACGCAAACCATGAAAATGACTCAAATGAGAAAGCTGTACCAAAAGCTCACCAATACCATCACAACACAAGGCTGAGAACCCGTCTCACATCATAGAAATAGAACACATGAATCTAACCCGAAAGGTCATATCTCCACGTAGCTTCGCTACAACGTGCGATTCTATCCAAACACTGCTCCACATGAAACACCTCAAGTCAATATACCCAAAACCATCAACCAAGCCAATTTGATGCCTAGCACCCAAAAGTGAACCACCATAACCATGGAGAAGCAAATGACGCAATGCCACACCAGCCCGAAGGAACATATCCAATGAGCAACAAATCATGCAACACCAAAATGCCTGTCTCATTAAAATCCCGCTATAAAGCCCCACTGAAATCGCACCATTTGTGCATATAACCACCAAATCTCAACTCCTCGTAACGCAGGAGGGTAACTCACATATCACGAATAAGATCAACAACAATCGAATGGCACATCTCCCAACAATGGCCGTTCGGAGTAAACAAATCTGACCAGGTGCAGAACACACATCCATGTTGGACCTATCGATGAACCCCAAATCACCTCTGGTCACCCACAATAGATAATTAACTCTTTGAAGGTTCGCAATGACTGAACCATGGCACATACTACCCTCTGACTAACCTTAGCTATTTTCTCACGGTCCACAACCATAAAGCCATCTGATCACTGAAACTCTCAGTCTCTCAATCCATAAAGCACACGAATCGCCATATCTGATCCCAGCTACACTGCTCGAACATCTAACACACATCCGATACTCGATCATTTCACGAGGGATACTCCTATAATTCTTCTATGCTACCAAGCCAACCTGAATATCAACAGTCGAATCCAACAAGAGAGTGCCACAATACTAATGAAGTATCCTTAATTCAAACACATTGCCCTTTTTCTGAAGTTTATACCCTTATCAAGACACACCATTTAGTAATATCATCTACCTAATCGTCTGAAGCTGCCGTGCTGTCTAAGAATTTATGACCTTCCTTTCAGAATTGAGCTGTAACTCATCTAGACAAGTTCCATTGATCCCATTTAGAAGAAAACTCATTACGCATCTCATGACTCTCACCTTCGTAGAAAATGCACCTCCCCAACCACGGTAGAAATCAACAAGAACTCTCCCAATTCCATTCGCACAAATTAACTGCCAGGACTGAATCCTTCTAACTAGACCAAGCTAAGCAAGCCATCAAAACCCAAGAGCAGTGCTGTAAAATACCTGTAAGAACTCATTACCTCGAACACATACAAAGAATTAATCATATCCTTTCCATACCGATTCGGTCTACTATCAAGCTACTCCATCTATCTAGATTTCCTTCTAATTCATTTTCAACTTGATATCCCCTCTTGCTGTAGCACTACAATTCCTCAACCCAGGTTTACCACACGAGGCCCAAGCATAAATCCACACTGTCTAAGACCCATAAGCCGCTGAATACTCTCTCAATATTCCCAGAAACACCACATTCCAGATTGCTTTACTCTGAAGAACTTCCTGCGAATCTAAGTCTGTTACCTTTACTTTCCTGATACTAATACATACAATCTCATAATTCACATAGAAATACCACAAGTCTTGAGCTCTTCCCATGAAAACAACAGTTTCTAATCACCCATACAACCTTAAGATACCCAATTGTTACATGCAGAATCCTGAACACATTAGAACCATTCTCGAGAGTCATCCACTCTATTTAAACTGCAATCAGCCGGATCAAACGAACCAAACAACCAGCGCCTCGTTGGCACTTCTGACACTGCAGCACATAACCTTTCCTTAGTCAATATTTTGTTTACTCGAGCCATCCTCGGGCTCAATCTCCGCATCCAGAATTGGTTCACCACACGCCTCAAATCGGAACCAACATAGCACATAACCAAGCAATTAGCTAATCGATAGCAAACTCCCCCACTTGGCTCGAAGCCATAGATCAGAATACACTCAATAACTCATAACACTTATACTCTATTGATGCCACAATACCATAGTGAGATTAAACTCAAATCCTTTGTAAGCTTGTGTAAACACAAATCATCTAGTACTTTAAATCATCGGCAAATCTCGTAACAGTTAAGCCCACTCTCTTAAACGATCCAAACTTTCAAATTTCAGCACTTACATTTCACTTGCACATGAGATCTTCTAACAATCACGTAAGGGTCACACAACCTTAGAACACTCCGCAGGAGATAACCCAACTGCTTTGCCTCCATCTAACATTTCTGTATACCTTCCACCATCATAAACTGTACGCAGTCACTTAGTCTTCCTGAGTCTGAACTCGTACCGCAACATAAAGTTTACTTCACCCACAACCGGAAAACATGAAAAGATCCTTCACACGCCCATAACTCGGGGATATACCTCGAATGTGCATGGAATTCAAACACCTAATAGTTCTTCTATCATCCAGCAGACCTTCCTCGTCACTTCCAAGTTACATAGATACATCTCGCAGTACTAACATCCTAATCACATGGCTATTCAGCCGTCACCTCCACTAATAGGGACAATACCGAACATATAAGTTTAAAACACTTACTCACACAATCAGCACCTCAGTGCTCAAGCCATAGGCAAAGATCCGGCCTCAAGTCCTCCAGACTGGCCTAACATCAAGCTCACAGAGATCACATCTCGCCCCTTGATCGGGTAATCACAAGCCATCAAGGCACATCTGATACTGAGCGCTCATGCGCGCATACAAACGCGTGGAAGGAATTTCAAGAGTTTCTTTTCAAGCTGAATCAAGGACGCACGATAAGAATTCAAGAATGTGAAGTTTTCCTAAAGGTTCTGCAGCCTCTCGAGGATAAATACAGATGTCTCCGTACCGATCCGCGAGACTCTACTAAACCTGCTCATGACTCGTGAGACCTAGTAACCTAGGCTCTGATACCAACTTGTCACGACCCCAAACCCCCATCCGGTCGTGATGGCGCCTCTCGTGAAGACAAGGCCAGCCAACCAACCCATATCGCCTTTTCAAAATAGTTAAACATGAATAAGCAGTCTAAATATAATTTAATAATATTATTTAGCGGAAGTACAACCCAACACAGCTCTAATCGGGGTGTCACAAGTCACGACCATCTATAAGAGTGTAAATACAACTACAAGGTCTAAAAATACACTGAACAGGAATAATGAACAACAGAGAGAGAAGTGGTGCTGCGAACGCTGGCAGTCACCTCGCTAAACTCCTATAGCTCTGCCTCCAATCAGCCAAAACCAGATACTGGCTGAATAAATACCTGCATTTGCACACGAGGTGCAGGGAGTAATGTGAGTACTCCAACTCAGTAAGTAATAAGAGTAAATAAAGACTGAGCAGTAGGAAACAATGAATCCACATTCGCGTTAGGCTCAATAAACACAACAGGCTTTCAAATCATAATACGAGTCAACCTTCCCTTTTAAAACCCAACTTTTAGTAAAAAAAAATCATTTTTGAAATGCTTCCAGCAGTTTCAGTAGGGGTTCAGTACCATTTAAAATAACAATAGAGATTAAAGCAATAATCGGCGCCTCGGGCAAAACATAGTTCGTAAAACAGCCCCTCGGGAAAAATAGTAATCATAAATACTTCATAACTTGAAAATCTCGGTGGAAATCACCAAATGCCAAATCAGTAATTAATTTCTGAACATCTCATAACCCCAGTTTAAATAAAAGTTGTTTTAAAAACATTCGTTCAACTTTCCGACAGAGGCTCAATATAAAGATAAGTGAAAACAGTCAATAAATCAATATATTCGATAGAAACACTTTAAAGAGAAGTGAAATCAATAAGTTCATAAACAGGCCTCTCAGGCAAACATCAGTCATATGCATGTCTATATCTATCGCCCCTCGGGCTAGCCTCTCTGTCACTCGTGACTCAACTCTTACCAACCAGTGCTCACACTCAGCACTCACGCTCAATATGTACCATATAGTAATCCGCTGCGGCATGCAGCCCGATCCATATATATATAATAACCGCTGCGGCATGCAGCCCGATCCATATATCGTCGACGGCGCTCATTGGGGGTGTGCAGACTCCGAAAGGGGCCCCTTACGGCCCAAGCGCAATATTGCTGCGGCGTGCAGCCCGATCCAATATATATATCGCTGCGGCGTGCAGCCCGATCCATATAAGCATTGCTGCGGCGTGCAGCTCGATCCGTATCCATATATATATATATTCTTTGCTGTGGCGTGCAGCTCGATCCATAGATATATATAATCCTCACAACTGGGCCCTCGGCCTCTCTCAGTCATTAACATCACTATCAGACTCTCAGTCTATCTCAGTCGTCAATCTCACAATCAGACCCTCGGTCTATATCAGTAAAATAGGGGACTCAGCCCAAACAGTTTTCCACATTTATAAGAATAGAATGATAGAGGCAGGTTTGAGAAATAAACAGATAAAAACATGACTGAGAATATACTTCCAACAAATAGAGTGAGGAAAATCAGTCAAATGCCCCTAAGGGTCTCAGCAAGTCGGCACAAAGCCCCAAACATGGCATACAACCCAAGGTATAATAACATCAAACAATTAACTATCAAATTACTCATTGAAATAGTCATTCGGGATGGACTAGGTCACAATTCCCAGCGGTGCTCTACCCCATACTCGTCATTTAGCGTGCAAGTCACCTCAAAGTAACACATCGATGTGAAATCCGGGGTTTCAAACCCTCAGGACAGTATTTACAATCATTACTTACCTCGAACCGGCAAAATTTCTAGCTCGCGACGCCTTTGCCCCTCAAATCGGCCTCCACGCGCGTCGAATCTATCCAAAACCAGAGCGAATATGTCACAATATTCTAAGGGAACAAAGCCCAAGCGAAAACAATCAAAAATATATCAAAATCTCGAAATTAGCAAACCCGAGCCCCGGGCCCACTTCTCGAAACTCAGAAATTTTCACACCAACGGATTCCTTATTCTTCCACGAGTCCATACACATCAAAAACTCTCAAATCCGACCTCAAATGGCCTTTCAAATCCAAATTTAAAATCTCAAAATCCCAAGCCCTAGCTCTTCCACTTTTAGTTAAATTTCCATGAATTTTTAGGTTAATTTCACATAATAATCACGTTTTTAGCTCATAGAACTTACCTCCAACCAATCCTCTTCGAATCCCTCTTCAATTGCTCCCAAGAAGCTCTAAAAATACTCAACAATGGAGGAAAATGACTTAGGCTCGCGGATGGAATATGTTTAAAAACCCTTCTGCCCAGCTGACGATGCCTTCTATGCGATCACGGGAAAACCTTCGCGATCGCAAAGCACAAAAATCTCAGCTCCACATTTTACCCTATGCGATCGCATCATCATTCCTGCGATCGCAATGCACAAACTACCTGACACTACGCGATCGCATACATACCACTGAATCGAAAATGCACAAACTTCCATCCAAGCCCCAGGTCCATTACACTGTGCGATTGCAAGCCCTTCTCCGCGATCGCAATGAACAACCAAACAGCTCCCCAAAATCCTCCTATGCGATCGCATGGCTCCAAGTGCGATCGCAGAGAACAAGATTACTCTGCAACTCTGCTGCATTTTCTGCAAATTTTCCCAAGTCCAAAACTCCCCTTTAGCCATTCGGAATCACCCCGAGGCCCCCGGGGCCTCAACCAAAAGCACCAACACATCTTAAAACATCATTCAAACTTGTTCCAATCATCAAAACACCTCAAACAACACTAAAACCATCGAATTCAAGCCTAAGTTCTTCTAAAACTTCCGAAACACGCATTTGATCAAAAACCCAATGAAATCACCTCCGAATGACCTGA
>NW_017672733.1:153835-171831 GCF_001879085.1 Nicotiana attenuata | reverse complement strand
ATTAAACAAGAGAATAGGGCCTAGAGTGACCTAGGAGTTGTGGAGTATAAGTTTGGTACAGTGTAGGTGGCGGCGCCGCCACCAGAGCCCAAAGGCAGCGGCTAGGGTTAGGGAATTTGGGGGTGTTTCAACGGGTTTTGAGGGGGAATAATGAAGACTTGACGATGGGGAAGTGAAGTCGGAGCCCTGGTGTGACTTTGGACGCCGTTTGACAGATTAGGGTTTTGAGGTCGAAATTTCGATCTAAGATTCGAAAAGATTGGGGATGATTCGAAGGGAGTTGAATGTGTATTTGGAAAGAGGGGGACGAGGGGAATTCGGGGTGTAATTTTGGGGGTGTTTGGTGGAACGCCGCCGGCGGAGACGATTTCCGGCCGGCGGCCTATGGCGGAGAGTGGCGGAGACGGTGGGGATTAGGGTTGTACGAGGAGGACAACGATCTGGTCTCTAATGTTGTAAAGGGTGTTATTACACTTTTATGTAAAATGTGTGAACAAATCTGGACCATTGGATGATAGGCGATGGACGGCCTGGATTTACCTAGGCCAAAACGACGTCGTTTTGTTAAAAAAAAACAGGCCTGGTTAGTTTTGTGGATTGGGCTAATTGGGGCAGGAGTTTGAAGGTTTTGACTTGGGCTTCTGGGAATTTTGGCCTGGGTTGTACGAAATTGGCCCAAACATTAGCCAACCCTTGCTTTTTATTTTATTTTCTTTTATCTTCTTTTTTCTTATTTTGTATTTATATTTTTTTATTTTTGTTAAAATGACAAATAAAAAGTCAAAGACCAAATTGAACTCTAAAATTATAATTATTTAATTTTCAAAATTAACTAATATCTAAATCCTAAAACTAAAACTTAAGACAAATTCTGAAAATTGAAAGTAAAAATGCAAAGAACCATTTTTGTCATTTTCTTTATATTTTGTTTTGCAAACAACTAACCACTAATTAATCCTAAAATATGAGATTAAATCCTAAATGCAAATGCCAAATGTATTCTTTTATATTTTTCATATGAATTAAAAAAAACACCAATAAAATGCAACAATTATCAGAAAATAACACAAAAATTCACAAAAATAGTAATATAATAAAGAAATCATTTTTGAATTTTTGGGATAATTCATATAGGGCAAAAATCACGTGCTCACATCTGCCCCTCTTTGCTCGGGAACATGAAGAGTTTCCGTGCAAAGATAAGTGAGAGGAAACGAGCGATTTTTGCCCGTTTGAATATTCCGTGTGAAGCATTTTTGAAAAGAGTTGACCGCGCCCTGCTTCAAAGGTTGCCTACATATCCTTGGCTATAAAGGAATCAGGTCAGTGTAGTTCTGGAAGGTTTGGTAGCTGGGACTACCAGGAACTGTGATTTCATTGTTGTTACTGCTGCTACTGCTCGCTGACCTCCTTATTACTTCGAGTAAAAATAAAAAGAAGCTAGTCTAAGCTATGATCTATGAATTACAAGAATAGTCCTATCTATGTCTTCTAACTTGCTCTTTGTGTTGCCTTGAACTTGTATTCTTCCGCTGGTATTCTTGCGTTGTTGCCTTGCATTGTGATTGGAGATGTTTCGCCATTCCTCCGAGTGATGCTTGACCGCTGACATTTGAAATGTATTCCCTACTCTCCAGGCAGGCTCCTGACTGCAACGCTTGAAAAAGTATTCCCTTGTTCTCCAGGTGGGCGCCTGACTGCTGAAGCTTGAAAAGTATTCCCTTGTTCTCCAGGTGAGCTCCTGATTGCTGAACTTGAAAAGTATTCCCTTGTTCTCCAGGTGGGCTCCTGACTGCAACAAAATAAACAACAAAGAAAATTTCTGCCCCAGTTTGGTAACTGGATACAGCATGTTATCAAATATTAAAAATTAAAAGCTAAAATTGAGTTACACTTCCCTTATTTTCCAGGTGGGCGCCTGACTGCTGAAGCTTGAAATGTATTCCCTTGTTCTCCAGGTGGGCTCCTGATTGCTGAACTTGAAAAGTATTCCCTTGTTCTCCAGGTGGGCTCCTGATTGCAACAAAATAAACAAACAAAGAAAATTTTCTGCCCCAGTTTGGTGGCTGGGCAGACTTGTGAGTTATTACCTAAGCTATTGATGCGATGGTGACAGCAAAACTAAAGACTTGATTGGCATGTACGTCCCCTGTGAGTAAAACTATTTGACTATGATTTTTATCTAGGGGAAAATTCATCAGACTAGGTCCACTTTTGTATCTTAGGAGAAAAATTCGTCAGACTAAGATTTAGATCCTAGGAGAAAATTCATCAGACTAGGTCCACTTTTGTTATCTTAGGAGAAAGTTTCATCAGACTAAGATTTAGATCCTAGGAGACAGTTCATCAGACTAGATCTTCTATCTTAGGAGAAATATTCATCAGACTAAGATTTTGATCCTAGGAGAAGGTTCATCAGACTAGGTCTATTTTTGTTATCTTAGGAGAAAGATTCATCAGACTAAGATTTCTATCCTAGGAAATAGTTCATCAGACTAGATCTTCTATCTTAGGAGAAATATTCATCAGACTAAGATTTTGATCCTAGGAGAAAATTCATCAGACTAGGTCTGTTTTTGTTTATCTTAGGAGAAAGTTTCATCAGACTAAGATGTAGATCCCAGGAGAAGGTTAGTCAGACTAGGTCCATTTTGTTATCTTAGGAGAAAGTTTCATCAAACTAAGATGTAGATCCCAGGAGAAGGTTCATCAGACTAGGTTTACTATCTCAGGAGAAAGATTCATCAGACTAAGATGTGATCCTAGGAGAAAATTCATCGGACTAGGTTCATTTTGTTATCTTAGGAGAAAGGTTCATCAGGCTAAGATTTTGACTCTAGAAAACTCCATCAGACTAGGCCTTTTATCCTAGGAGGAAACATTGTGAAAAGTAATGGCAAAGGTCAATGATTTGAGAAACTTCCCTTTTGTCGGTNGGGCTCCTGACTGCAACAAAATAAACAAACAAAGAAAATTTCTGCCCCAGTTTGCACTAGGAAGATTTGGGAGTTGTTAGCAAAATATAGATCACCTAAGCTATTGATGCAATGATAAGAGTAAAACAAAAGACTTAATTGGAATGCACGATCCTGTGAGTAAAACCAAGGACATTTGACTAGCAAATTCATCAGACTAGGCCTTCTATCTTAGGAGAAAGATTCCTCAGACTAAGATTTTGATCCTAGGAGAAAGCCCACTAGACTAGGTCTTCAATTCATCAGACTAAGATTTCCTATCTTAGGAGAAAGATTCATCAGACTAAGATTTTGATCCTAGGAGAAAATTCATCAGATTAGGTCTATTTTTGTTATCTTAGGAGAAAGATTCATCAGACTAATATTTCTATCCTAGAAGATAGCTCATCAGACTAGATCTTCTATCTTAGGAGAAATATTCATCAAACTAAGATTTTGATCCTAGGAGAAAATTCATCAGACTAGGTCCATTTTTGTTATCTTAGGAGAAAGATTCATCAGACTAAGATTTAGATCCTAGGAGATAGTTCATCAGACTAGGTCCATTTTTGTTATCTTAGGAGAAAGGTTCATCAGACTAAGATTTTGATCCCAGGAGAAGGTTTATCAGACTAGGTTTACTATCTCAGGAGAAAGATTCATCAGACTAAGATGTGATCCTAGGAGAAAATTCATTAGACTAGGTTCATTTTGTTATCTTAGGAGAAAGGTTCATCAGACGAAGATTTTGACTATAGGAGAAGATTCATCAGACTAGGTCAATTTTTGGTTATCTTAGGAGAAAGTTTCATCAGACTAAGATTTTGATCCTAGGAGGCAGTTCCTCAGACTAGGGTGTTTTGCTATCTTAGGAGAAAGATTCATCAGACTAAGATATTGACTCTAGGAGAAGATTCATCAGACTAGGTCCATTTTTGGTTATCTTAGGAGAAGTTTCATCAGACTAAGATGTAGATCCCAGGAGAAGGTTCATCAGACTAGGTTTACTATCTCAGGAGAAAGATTCATCAGACTAAGATGTGATCCTAGGAGAAAATTCATCAGACTAGGTCCATTTTGTTATCTTAGGAGAAAGTTTCATCAGACTAAGATTTTGATCCCAGGAGAAGGTTCATCAGACTAGGTTTACTATCTCAGGAGAAAGATTCATCAGACTAAGACGTGATCCTAGGAGAAAATTCATCAGACTAGGTTCATTTTGTTATCTTAGGAGAAAGGTTCATCAGACTAAGATTTTGACTCTAGGAGAAAATTCATCAGACTAGGTCTCTTGTTATCTTAGGAGAAAGATTCATCAGACTAAGATTTTGACTCTATAAAACTCCATCAGACTAGGTCTTTTATCCTAGGAGGAAACATTGTGAAAAGTAATGGCAAAGGTCAATGATTTGAGAAACTTCCCTTTTGTCGGTTCTCCTCTTGTTCCTTTTCTTTTCTTTCCTTTCTTGTTCCCTTACTGTTGAACTAACTTTCTTGCACTGCTTTGTTCCTGTTTCAAACAACGAAAACTTGTGAGTTTAAAATGTGGTGGTTGGTTTGTGGCCTTGAACTTCGAAGGTGGCCCATCATCCTCCATTTGTTGCATTGCATGAACGGTCATCTCCCCAATCCTCATGTCTCATATGAATCCCGCAGCATGTCTATTGTCCCTGCTTTGTGTATATGATGTTCTTTCTTGACCACTGGCTTTAGCCTTGAGTTTATTGTTCTTTCACTTGTCATGATAACTGATTCCCCCTCGAAGATCTTGCTTGTTTATTGACTAACCACTTTCTTTGCTACCCTTGACACGGAGACTACCTCTGATCTGTTCACCAAAACACCCTCCATCTGTTGCGTGGTTCCTAAATCAGACCCTTGTATTTTGCACGAATCCCGAAGCATGTTGATTGTGGCCAACTCAGTGTGCCTGCGGTTTTCTCCTGGCTTGACGCCTTTATGTGCTCACCAGGTCCCGTGTTGTTTAATTGGAAAGCTTGGTGGCAGATTTTGATATCATTTCTCACTTGTTTTGAACAACCGACCTAGGATGAAGGAGTAAAACAAAGTGGGAGGATTGGAGTAAAGGGTAATGGAGAGAGACGATTCCTAACAAGAAACCTACAGAGTAGCAATCCATCAGATGTGGATACTGACTCTAACGACCTTGACATGCACCTGCAGCCTACTCTGTTTAGCAAATCTGATGTTCAGCTCTTGTTGTACCTTTTGCCGTGAAACTGGGCTTCAATGCTCCGCTTGCCCGATCCGATTCACAATCCTTATTCGACTTGTAGTGCCCAAAGGGTTTTCACCATCAAGCCTCTCTCATTTTGATTTTTCTCTCAACTCACCGTCGCCTTATGGTGCCCGTGAAGGTTTTCACCAATAAGACTCTCTCATTTTGATCTCTCTCAGCTTTCATCACCTTGGGGGTACCCGTGAGGGTTTTTATCATCAAGACTCTCTCACTCTTCATTTCCTTTGTTTGGACCGTAGTGTCGCCCCTGATATGGTTCACCTCTACTCGCTTGACTCGGCATTTCTTGAAGACTGATCGGAAGGTCTTTCTTTGGACCGTAATGTGGGCTTTTGGATAGGTTTAGAAAGGAAGGGTATCAAACGCTCAAAACAATTCAATCATGGGTTTAAAGTTACAACTTTCGGAATCAGATTTCTCACAGCAACCACAACTTCTGCCCCAGTTTCTTTCTTGGGGGACTTTGGATTTTTATTTTGGTGTGACTGAACCTCAGAGAGAGGCTGCCTACGTACCCTTTCGGGATCAAGTCGAACGTAGTTCAGGCATAAAACTACATTCGTTGTTGCGATCTTTCCTTTTCTTCCACTTTTCTTTTCTTTCTTTTCATGTCTTTCCTTTTCCTCTTCTTTTCTTTTCTTTTCTTTTGCTTTTCTCTTCTTTTTTCTGTTTTTATTTTCTATGCTTTTTTTTTTTCTTGTTTTTTTTTTCCTTCTCTTCCCCTTCTTTTCCTTTTCTCTTCCTTTCTCTTCTTCTTTTCTTTTCTTTTCTTTTCTTTTCTTTTTCCTTTTTCATTGTTTTTCTCTTGTTTCTCCACTTTCTTTCCCCGCTCGGGCTTACGAGTTTTATTATTGATTCCGAAAGAGGGGTATGCAAGAAAATAACCGAGGCTCAAAGGGGTAACAAAGGATAAAGTGTTTGGATAGCAGAACAAAATGCCTTCGTCATCTCAATCTCCAAAACATGCCAAGTACAAACTACACAATTAAACAAGCTGAGGAAAACATACGTAACATTTGATTGCACCAGAATTACTAACCATATCCACACATTTGCCTTCTACATTTGTCAATTACCTAGCACCATTGGACAACAATCTCGGTACCATGAACGGCCCCTGTAGACTTGGGGCAAACTTGCCTTTGGTTTCAAGCCGATGTGGCATGATGCATTTCCACAGTATTTCTTTATGTTCCGTCTGACCCAGTTTCACACAATTTGGGCTCGAAGAGATTTCAAAATCCCTCGACTGTCCTTACATCTTCAACATTGTTTTATTGCTTCATTACTAAACTGACTTTTAAAACCAGGCTGAGAATTATGCGTGCATGTCATGTCACCAGAACCAGCATGAAAAGAATTGCAAAAGGAGAAAGGAACCAGATAAAATGACTAGAAATGGCGGGAAACAGAGAATTGCATTAGACTGACGGTGAAAGGGTTTAAACAACGAAACAAGCAAACTAGACTAGAGTTACAACCCTTGAACAAACCTAAACAGCACTACACAAGCTACTACGACGAGACAAACAAGACAAAGTGAAAGGATAGAAGGGTTTGAGTAACAAGACAATATCCGGATTACAACCCTGAAATAACCCGGACAACAGAAATGACAACAAAATAAACCACCAAAACTCCAAGAGATGGAGCGTCTTTCCAATTACCAAGCATGACGTCTTAGCCACTGAATTTCACACCAAGATTGCTGGAATTTTCACAAGTCTTCATCACGTTGTTCTGAGCAAACTGCTTCTGGGTTTCTTCTACCGGCTCATTCTCACGATCAATCATACCCACCATATGCGTCTCATTGTGCACAGGAGACGGATCTTGGCCAGTGTTTGTTGCATCTGGATTTTGCACGACGATGTCGCCTGCATCAATAAGCTTTTGAATTGCATTCTTCAGATTCCAACATTTCTCTATGTTGTGCCCCAAGGCACCTGAGCAGTATGCGCACTGTTGAGAAGGATCGAACTTCTTTGGAGGAGGGTTCGGCACTTTTATCTGAATCGGCTTCAACATGTCCAGTGTCCTTAACCGCTGAAACAGACTGGCGTATGATTCTCCCAACGGAGTGAAGTCTTTCTTCTTTCGTAACCTCTCATTCTTAAATGCCGGATTGGGCCGGAAACCTGAGCCGGGGTGTTTCTGGGAAACTCGCGGGGGTAGATGGGCATTTTGAGGAGCTGGGTACTGAGAGTGTGATGTGCGACTTTGGGATTTCTGTGGAGAGAAGTAGCATCGAAGAAGGTCATCTAATGCACAAGGATAACCACAGGGACGATGTCGAGGCCGGAAGTG
Organism: Nicotiana attenuata; assembly: GCF_001879085.1. Lineage (NCBI taxonomy): Eukaryota > Viridiplantae > Streptophyta > Magnoliopsida > Solanales > Solanaceae > Nicotiana > Nicotiana attenuata. The sequence goes on along the minus strand of NW_017672733.1, from coordinate 164,310 downwards.
TTGATCAGGAAAACCTATCGGATCGTCCTTTCTGTTCCTCTTTCTTCCAACCAAGCTTACTGGTACGTTCTGACTGGCTTTCGAACGACTCACGATTTTGCCTGACTTGATTCCTTCTTCCACTAGCTCCTCCATTTTTAACACATCATTGAAAGCCTTACCCAAGGCCGGGATCAAATGACTGTAGTAGGTGGGTCCCTGGGCCTGTAGAAAAAGCTTAACCATTTCTTCTTCGCTGATCGGGGGACTGACTCGAGCAACCTGCTCCCTCCATCTGAGCCCAAACTCATTAAAGCTTTCCTCCGGCCTCTTTTCCATCTTAGATAGCAAGGTGCGGTCTGGAGTAATACTTGATTTGCATTGAAAGTATCGGAGAAAGTCTTGAGCCATGTCACCCAATGTAAGCCACCCATCGACATTTTGATGACCATGCCAATCCAAAGCTGCCCCAATTAGGCTTTTACTGAAATATGCCATCATCACGTCATCTTTCTCTCCCACAATCCTCATTTCGTTGCAATAGATCCTCAGGTGGGCTACCGGATCTCCACGCCCATCGTACAAGTTAAAGTTTGGTACTTTGAATCCTGCGGGCAGGCGGGTGTCATGTGGCACTATCGGTCCCTTGCAAGTCATGCTACCCTGGCCTTCCACTCTTCGCTTGTCCCTTAAGGATAGTTCTGTGCTTGTCAATTTCCTAGGTACCTCTTCTCGCCCTGTTCTTCCCGTAACCCTTTCATTTCTACCATGAATCTGCTCATCCTGGGCGCTCTTCTTGTATGGATCAAGGACCTTATGGGCAACCTCTGAAGGGTGAAATCGGGCATTACGTGCGTTGGGTGGATGTTCATTGTCTGGGGTAACGGACATGACAGGAGGGCAATATTGGGGAGAAGTGATTGAAGGATGAGCGATGGAGCTACTAGGGTAGTTGGGGCGAGCGTGATAAGCGGGTGTATCTGGAGAATATGGAGGATCATCCGGCATTGTGTTGGGAGTTTGGGTAGCATCCGGGAAAATTGGTGGTGGCGGGGGTGGCGCCTTTCCAGTCATCCAGGCTTGATACATGTTTGTCATGTGTTGTCTCAGCATCCGCACCTCTTCAACCAACCCATTATCCCGTTCCACCAACTGTTGTCGAACATCGGTATCAAGCAACTCAGTTCTGTTGTTCTCTGCCATTGCCTTTTGCCTCTGTGTTGCAGGGAAATGTTACTTCTAAAAACCACAAACCAACCACCTGTCTGAATGATATGGCAAAATGAAACCATCACGTTAGCGTTAGGGCACTTAACACATTGGTACCCGCACATTTGGAGAACGCATGCACCTAGGCAATTGACATTTCCTTGGATTGCATGCGTCATCCCGGCCTTTTCCTTACGTCCAATTGCTCACTTTTTCTATTTATTATTTTTTTTCTTGCCTTTGTTTGTCTTGTTCCTATTCTCTCCCTGCCTCAAGATGGTGTTTCCGCTCTTTTCTTTCCCTTGTTGCCTCTTTTTTTTTTCTTGCTTTCCTTTTTTTATTTAGTTACGGTCGAATCCTATGGAGATTGCCTACGTATCACGACCCTGCGTGAATCAGACCAAGCGTAGTTCGTGAAAAGTAAATGCAAAGTAGGAGCAGGATAGTTTTGGCAATTTCAATTTTATTGATAGCAACTCTGTTTATTACAAAGACTCAAAACAACTAACAGACTCTAAGAACTACAAACTCCATCATCCCTATTCTAATTCAAACAAAATACAGACTCAATCCACTGACTGTCTTTTAACGAAAAGGAGATACAGACTCTGGTAAAAAGAAATACAAACCCAAATGACCTAACTCCATAAAAAAAAGGGAATACAGACTCGGAAGACAACTTTTTTTTAGTAGAAGAAAGAGTGCAGACTCAAAGACAATTACGAATACATTAAAGCTCCTGGTGCCCGCGGGACATCATTCGGTCTCGCCGCGGGCCTATATGCAAGTTCCCTTTGAAGTCTGTCCAGGTCGTTAATTATCTGCTTCACAAACATCATCACCGATGCCAAGAAAGTGGTACGGGTCATGTTCTCGCACATTTGACATTTCCTAGTAATGGAATGAGCAACGGTTAAGATTCTCTCTCGGATTCTTCCTTTCTCTTGAAGCAACCGCCCTATCTGTTGGACCCTAGCCTCCAAAGTCCGCTCAACCGCCTGGCTTTGTTCCCGGAGTTGTTGCAAGTCCATTTCTAACTGCGCCAATGCCATGTAACAATGTTCTCTTTCGACTTTGAATTCTTTTGCCTGTTTGATCATACGGTTTTCTGTGGCAATAACCTTTTTCTTTAATCCTGTGACCTCATTGTCATATTCTTCTTTTAACTGTTTAACCATGCGGGCCCGTTCTTCTGCTTTTTTAGCCAATTGTTTCCGGGCCTCAGCTAATTCCTTTTCTGCCTTATTGCGGTCAAAACTGTAGTCGTTCACCTTTTGCCTTAGATTTGCTATAAGCTTTGCATCTTTGGTACTTCTGACAGGATTATCGGCCTCTATCTTCATTTTCTGGATTTGGGCTCGCAAGGCTTCATTCTCTTTGGCCAAGTGTTTTTTCTCACCTTCATCAGTCACGGCTTGCAAGCTATTCTCAAATCGGAGGTCCTGGACCTGTTTTTCCAATGCTCCTATGCGGGCCCTATACTCATTTTCTTTAGTTAACCAATCCCACTGTTCTCGTGCTGATTCAGCAAATTCCTAGATGTGAGGTCGTTTGGCCGGTCTTCCGAATGCAACGACCCTTCTATACCAAGCCTGATAATCAGGCGACACTTCTCCTTTGGCTCGATCTCGAACACAAGTGTTTGCCGTCAAATATTGACATTCGCTCCAGACCTGGCGGACCATTGCTTCAGGAAACTGGCCATCAGGGCCAATCTCAACCACTTGCAAACTAAGATCATCATCCTTGGGTATTATTTGGCATCTCCCCAGCTGCCTCAACACTCGATACGGGGCGTACGGCTGGATGCTTCTAAGCCCCATCAGAAGGAAATGTGGTCGGGCTGCCGGCATGTATACGATTTCATCAACGGGTAACATCCCAGTGTCCACTCTATTTGGCTAGCAGTGAGGGACCGAAAATATGTTGTCCAACCCGTGACTCCTTCTGGCAATTCGGCCCCTTTAATCCTTGTGTAAAACTCTTCTATGCATGTTTTTTATGGAGACCCGTAGCTAAAAAACTGAGGACGATGACACAGATGCTCGATCATCCACATTTGTAACAATAGACTGCACCCCTCGAAGAAAGCTTCCCCGGCCTTGTAGGCTATAAGAGCACGGAAGATGTCGGCCAATATCATAGGTGCAAGTGTACTTTTGGCTTGAGTAATTAACGTGCTGACAACCCCAGCTATTTTTATGTCAATGTTCCCATCCTTCCTTGGAAATACTAAAAGCCCCAGGAAAGCTACCATAAAGGCGAAACGTCGATGCTCCTCCCACTTTTGGCGGTTTCCTTTGCTACATATCTTACTTTCTGGGTTGTTGAACCCCCCGATATGGCCATATCGATGATATATGAAGCTCAGAGTACAAAAGCCACTTGCCAGATCTGTGTTATGGACGCCATGCAAATTGCACACTGAGCTTTTGGTATAGGTGTCCCGGGGCTAATAATCTACGAAGAAAGGAGGGGAAAGGGCAGATCAACCAAAGATCCTACTCCTCTTAGAAAGGGGAATGAATCATTTTTCCGATTTTTCATTTTGTTTTAAGGCCCCATCGACGAAAGAACAAATCGGAAAATAGTAAATTTGATGAATATTCATTTTATACGGTCTCATCTTTATCACACTTCTTTGTCTTCCAAGTCAAAAATAGTTTAGTTCTAAACTCCTTTCTTTTTCCATTTAGCTTTTATTGTTTGTTTGGGTTTGTAACTATGTGACCACTGGAAGTGGAAGAGCTATTTGATGAGACTTCATCAGATGATTGTACAAGAAGGAACTAGATAGATTAGAGAGAAAAAAAGAACAGATGAGAAAAAATGATAATGATAAATAAATAAAGGAATTTTGGATTGGGTCAGGAATCCAAGTTTGGGGCGGTATGGATAAAAGAACTTCCTATGTTATACTATTCAATTCTCGACGACGAATTGATTTGATAGTTCAGATATTGTTATTCATGATATTGATCCGATTCAAGATCATCGAGAGGTAATATTCATTCATTGAATTTACAGGCCAAAGATTTATCATCTCTATGGGATTAAATCCCGAGTTATTGCGAAGTAAAAAACCGATGAGATTATGGAAGTAAATATTCTTGCATTTATTGCTACTGCACTATTTATTCTAGTTCCTACCGCTTTTCTACTTATCATTTACGTAAAAACAGTCAGTCAAAACGATTAATTATTAACTAATTTGAATGAAACTTGACTTCTGAGTTCTTAGCCAAAATTGACGAAATAAAATGAAAAAGATTCTAATTTCATGTCTTAAATGAAATGAGTGGACTAGAATCGGCAGTATTCTAATAGATAGATAGTATGGTAGAAAGAAAGATTCATCTATTTCTTTCTACCATACTATTTATTAGTTAGATTGTAGTTATAAAGCTGCCCCCTGGAATAAAATAAAGATAGAGGCTGCATTTGATATGGATCTATAGATCAATCTACAATATTATCTTGATATATGTGAATATCAATTCCATATATGGGATTGACATAGCATCCAATTCCATTTATTTGCTATATCTATTTGTTCTGATCAATCTGAATTACTCTTATGTCTTATAGTTTGAATTACTAGATTTTTGATTTCCAATCTGAATCTCGGTATCTATTGAAAGAATCAAATCAATGAAGGAAAAGCGATAGATATAGGCAGATTCAAAAAATCAGGTAGTAATCTTTTTTTTTTAACATTCCCAAGAAGTAATTGAGTAAACCATTGACAGTAGTTCCACGGGTATCGAAAAGGAAGAGTAAACCTCACCGATTTTTAACGCCTGAACCATGATATGAAATAAGTCGATAAAGCATAAATCCAATTTCAAAAATTCGAAAGCGGTAAATGCGCAATATGTGACTCACCTGAAGATCTTATTCTGCATAGTATCTCGTTAGACAACCACTATGTTTATATCCTTTCTTTCTCATACAAAGTGCGTATACACTTAACAAAACCACCTCTTCTTTGAACAGTAAAGAGAGAAACAAATAAAAAAGGGGTCCGGCCCTCCTCAGTATCACCTGGTAAGAGGCCGTTGATTGGAATAGAAAATTTCGGAAGAATTAGGTTCGAATAAATTTCCTGGGATCCTCTTCCTTTCGAACTACAAACATGGGAATCGTTGAAATAGCTCTTTGATTGAAAGAGGATGATTCCTATAATACATTACTCCAGTCGAGTCCAATGGAATTTCAAAATGAAGATATTTTTATTTTGTTCAAAACGTGTTGCAGAACGATCTAGAAAGCAATTGATATTGATACAGTTTGCTTCCTTAACTCAATTAGTAGGACCCCTAGAGTCCACTTCTTCCCCACACTACGAGTGAAAGGGAAAAAGTAAAGACTACCATTAAAGCAGCCCAAGCAAGACTTACTATATCCATATGAATTATGTCCCCTATCTCTATAAATATAAAGGAATTGTTCCATTATTCCTCACTAATAATAGTGGAATCAATGGCGCAGAGTCAAAAAGAACGAAGACTATTAATAAACCAATCCAATAAATTCGCTCATTTTATAAGAAATTCCTATATGATTTCTAATCGGGAAAGATTAAACACAAGCAAAATCTGCAGTAACATCTCAAGGGAATGTTACTAATGGAACATGTAGGAATAATAGGTCCTATTCTTTTTTTGTTGACCCTCATTTCAATTGATTGGATGCTTGAGCACTCAGAGATTTTCGTGAGTTCCTCGTATATAATAAAGTATCTTCCGCCCCCTTCCACAACTATTTAGATTTCCTATCGGGCTCTCCAATCTAATTCAAGGTCCAGTCATTATACAATGCATTAATAATAGAAAATTTTGATTTGTAGTAGAAGGTAATTGCGAAGTCTTGATAGCCCCTCTAGCATTCGAATATTTCCTTGAAGCCTAAATATGCAATGCAAGGATATTTACAATTTTTTAGAAAAACCCCCAGACCAGATGTTTAGAATCAAACAAGTATCAACAGTCTGCTTTCTCTGCTTCTGCTGGGGAATCATTCGGCGGGTTATATCAACAGAACAGAAGAAAAGAAGAGATTTCGAGTTTTTTGTTGATCAGGCGACACCCGGATTTGAACTGGGGAAAAAAGGATTTGCAGTCCTCTGCCTTACCACTCGGCCATGTCGCCAAAATGCTACAAATACAAAATAGATGAAAACTTTCCCGGATTACTGAACTGCTTTTTTATTGTACTTGCACCTTGAGTTCTGTTTTCCTTAATTTTTCCTAAAAGTCAAAGAAATCCTAATCCTTCTTCCCTTTTGATTGGGTTTGATTCATCCTTTCAATTTCGATTGAGTCTATCTCCAAATTCATAATGTTCAAAGCTTTCTCTTACCTNGGGCATACGCAAACTTCATTCAACAAGATATCCAAATAGCCACTACATTGTTTGAGACCAAGAGCACATACCTTAATAACAGTGAAACAACTAGAAAAACCCAGCAGGAACTGAAATCAGTAAGCTGCAACAAACAGCTATGCACATAACAGTGAATCAACAGGCAATGAAATCTCGAATCTGGAATCCAAGTGAGAAAACAGGAATGACTTCGAACAAGGACACACGACCAAAATTCATGAATGGACCTCGAATCAGAAACGAAATTCCAAATCCGAACTCCGACCCAAACTTAAACTTCAATCAAACTCCATTCTTGAGAACCAAAAATCAAATCAACTGTTGAAATCTTTTTGGTGATTTTCTGATTTCTTTTGAAACAAAACTTGAGTAAAAATCAAACGCAAGCTATTTTGTATTTTTTGGTTTTCTGAAGATGCCATACCAATGTAAAATAACGCAAAGAAACCTAGAACTTTTACCTCTCCCCAAATTTTTTTTTCCCGAGTCCCCCTCACAAAATCGGATAAGGCTTCTTTTGAAGACCAATCCTTGATGAATGTGGGGCTCGGATTGAGTGAAATCAATCCAATGCCTCACACTCATCCAGCAAATCGTCCCCAGAAGCTTCCCATCGTGAGATAAAACTATATTTCAAGCGAGTGAGAGGAGAGGGGAATATTGGCGTCAGAGACCGTTAGCAACGGCAAGATGAGAGAAGGAGGGACGCGTGGGTGAAGGATTTGGGATTCACTCGCCTGAATTTGGACTGAATTGGGGCTTGGATTCAGGTGAGGACGATGGTGGAACAGTACGCGTTGAGGGATTTAGGGATTTAGGCTTAGGGAGCTCCGTGTGATTGTTTGCGTGTGTATTAGAGAACGGGTCGGGTCACGGGTTCTTGGGCTGTAACGGGGCGGGTTTGGCTGACTTTGGGGAAAAGAGCATTGGGCCTGGGTAAAAGAATAAGGACTTGGCTGAAACAACTCTCTTCTATTCCTTTTTTTTCCCAAATTCTTTTTTGTTATTTTCTTTTTCCAAAATTTAAAATAAAAAAAAATCTAAATTAATTCCTAGACCCTAATTGACCTAAATACACTAATTAAGCCAAAATGATAATTATCAAAATTAACAAATTAAAAAGGAAAACTACTAAAATCAAAAATTAACTCCAAAATTGCAAATTAAACTATTTTGTGATTTTTCCATTTTATAAAATAACTAAATCGCTAATTAATCCTAAAATGTAAAATTAAATCCTAAATGCAAATGCCAAGTATTTGTATTTTTTATATTTTTCATATGAATTAAAATGCACAAATAAATGCAAACAATTAACAGAAAATAACACAAACTTCACAAAATTGCAAAGAAATCATTTTGTTTGGAATTTTGGGAATAATTCATACGTAGGGAAAAAATCGCGTGCTCACACCATGTTACAATTGTGACTTTAAAACAAGTAAACATACAAGACAACTTCCATATAACGATTACAAGTAGGAATGTATAAAGGTTAAATAAACATGCTGAAGTCAGGAAATAGGTGGTTGCATAGTTGTTTAAAAAAATGTATAAGTGTAGAAAAATAAGGATCAAATAACGAGTGCAAACAATCAGACAAAAGAAGTGAAATGGGCGGAGGTTTAAAAAGAAAACAGCGCTGGAAATTCAAAGAGGTTTTAAATGATTTGAAGCGAAATACAAAGTTTAAAGAGCTGGAAACTGACAGTTTAAAGAAAACAATAACGAAAGTACATAAGGAGGGCAGGGGGTCCTAGGTCGCATCACGGGAACCTTACCACGATCTATAACATGTTTATTCTAATATGGAAAAGTATTACAACCATGTCAATTCAACTTGCCTCTATGCTTTATTTGGAGGTCAAATGACTACTAGATTAAGAAGGCATACTGGACCAAGAAATGTAATTATCGTTATGAGCAAGAGCAAACAAATCTGACGAAGCTAATAAGAAAACCACCTTCAGAATGTAGATTATGAAATCACTACTAAGAATTACCAAATTAAACTTGTATATATGCCCAAAACTGTCCTATATACTTTTCTGTGCTCATGTTTGATATTGTACTAGAGATACTTCATTTCAACTTCGCTAGAGAGGGATAGAAAATGTCGGAATCTCTAGCATATCCTACAGCAATCACATATTTGAGTACCCATTGTTGATACCCAATTTTTCCCTACATATTTTAAATATGCATAAAGACCTTCAAAATAGCATATACATGCATATATAAGCATGCACAAGGTGTTGATACCCAATTTTTCCCTATGTATTTTATATATACAAAATACTTTCAAAATAGCATGTACATGCATATATAAGCATGCCCATGAGTTTTGGTATTTTTTCCTAATGTTTAAATATTTTAAAACCAATTTATTGTCTATTTTATCAGTACAAAATCCAATAATTATTCCCAAGATTATCATTTTGGTGAATAATTTATTTTTTATTCTCGTATTTGCACCAAAATATAATTAAGGTGATTTTTGTATATTTTTACAAATTTATTTGGTATTTAAAAGACTAAATTGCATATAACTGTAATTATAGCCTACTTTAAGATTAATAGCATTTTATAATTGTAAAATTAGTTCCAGTATTTTTAGATTAATATTTATATAGTATTTGTTGGCTCAGTGTTTTAAATTTACTTTTAAAATTATTATTGCTATTTTTATAAAATAAAAGGGGAAATTGGCTATTTAACATTTAGCCCATTTCTATTTCAATTACAGTTTTTTTTTACCTTTCAATGTTAACCTCAAATTAGCCCAATTTCAGTCTCCAAATCGGACCAGCCCAATCCCTAAATTACCCGACCCCTGACCCAATTAAAAAACCCGCCCGACTCATATTCAATCCAGGTTGTTGATCATTTTGATCAACGGCCATAATTCCCCCTTCCTTTTTAATTTCCAAACCCCCCCAAACCCTAATCACTTCCACCTATCAGCCGCCTTTGAACCCCCTCGTCTCTCAAACTCTCTCGAACCCTCCTGGAACCCTAATCGTCTCCGACCCCTTTTCCACCGTGATTCCACCGGAATCCATGGCGTCTCAGGACATGGACGGTCTATACTCACCCTTTCTCACCATTAGACCTAAGCCATTCAAGGCTGTGAAGCCTGACTTCGATGGTTCTCTTCAAGATCTTCTCAGATTTGTAGATCTATGGCTTCTCTGGCCACTACTCCGTCGTATTCAAGCAATATGAGCCTTTTCGACTCAAGATCTGACTTTCCTCAAGACCTTTCTCATTTCTAGGGTTTTCTCTACAACCCTAAGCTGTTCGAGGTTCTTTACTTGCTTATTCTCTTAGATCTAGAACATGTCTGTGTTCTATTGAACTTTTTAAAAGGTTTTTTCCCAAATTCTCTTTTTTCAAAATCGTTTAATTTCGATTTAGGTTTCCGAAAAGTTTCTTCAAAATACCCTTCTGATTCTTTTTGTTCTTTCTTTATGTGTATTTGTCAGATTTCTTTTACTATGCATGTAATGTTCTTCTACTTTCTTTTCTTCTATGCTCACATGTTAATCTTTGCTATATCTGTTTACGATTGAGTTCTTTGATTTTGTTGGCGTTACTGTACTATGTTTGTATTCTTACTAAGCATGATTCATCTTGTTTTGCCTAAGTTTGTATCTTTTTCTTCTGAACTTGTTAAATTCTGAGTTTTTCAAACGTGTTCTCCATGCTCTTAACTGTGTATCTTGTTTGTTTGTTTCTCATGAGTCTTTGGAAAGGACTCCTGAGCCTCTATCAAGCGGCTTGCCTTCTCATCTCTATTGTCTGACTCAATTCGAAACCCTTGATTTGGGGGTTTCTGGCAATTTTGATTCTTGTGTGCGAGTTGGGGTTCCTCTTTGGGGCCCTTGGCTCTCGGGCTCTCG